>NC_040042.1:6371277-6399416 GCF_003713205.1 Coffea eugenioides | reverse complement strand
CTGCATTCAAAACTTCTACTTTATTAATAAATCGCCCTACGCTATTTTAAGTTCTGGTCCTCTATAGGAATTAAAGATGGTAGGAAGAGAGATTAGTAGCTTTCTATTGCCCAATTGGAGGAAGTTGCTCAAATCCTGGTAGGACATGATAGGAGCTAGGCGAGAATAGAGTTTAAGTTATGATAGAGGGATATGGACTTTAATTTCAAATAACCCTAGTAGGAGTTTTTCTTAAAAAGAGTATTTGGCTATGACCCTCTTCTAATGGTGATTAATACGTAAACGCGAATTAAGAAAAGTGTGGGACGTGGTTCTCTAAGTTAACTAGGAGTGACGCTTTTGGGTTGCTGGTCAGTGTTGGGATGGAAGTATAAGGTTGTCAATAACTAGAGATTGAGAGTTGTATTGCTACTACAAGGCCCTAAGAGAGTAATTTCTGACTGTAGTCGGGAAGGCAGGGTTTTGGAGAGATTAGGATAATTCCTCTAATTGAAGATGCTGAGAGATCTATTGGAATGTGAGGAGCAGGGTTTTTCCCCTATCACGTTTTGGAGACGGATGTACAAGTGGGAATTAGATACGAACATGGGATCTTAGAAAAAACATACGCGTTAGCGTTTTAATCCGAGTGTAAATGATAGTAATGACAATTAAGGGTAAATACTAGAGTAGGAGTAGTGTTCTAGCACCTTTCTATGTCGCCCTACCTGTGCTTAGATTTCTTGTCTATCCGAGTAAAGAGTAGCTAAGGTCAATTTTCGGAGGTCAGTAAAACGAGGACATGGCGAGTTTGGGAGAGATGCTTAGAGAAATAGAGGCTCTTCAAGAGAAAGTGGAATTTCAGATGAAACTAACGGAATACTGGGAAGGACAATGGAAACAATAGTTCGTGAAGAAACTTGAATTGGAGAAAAAGTACGTGGACATACAGAAGAAATACTATGAGGCGTTAGAGTTAATATATGACAAGTCCGAGGAAGTGTGTCCTCCTATCCCGATTGCGTCTCAAGGAGTGGTTAACAACCAAGGAAAAGGGGGTGAAGGAAGCTCCAATGGTTCAAAAAGGAAGCGCAAGGGAAGTGACGGGGATCTAGTACCAGTTTCCCTTTGTGATTATTGTAAGAAACCAAACCACTCTGCCGACAACTGTTGGAAAAAGAACTATAAGTGCTTTAGTTGTAGAAGTTCTAAGCATTTGGTGTCTAGCTGCCCACACAAAGTAGAGAGGGTTGTGAAGGATCCTTGATATCTCATTTGAACTTCCTGTACACTTTGGTATTCTTGTAGGAACTTTGGTACTTAATCTATGACTCTGAGATTTAGTATCTGGTGTTAGGGTGAACTGGTCGAGTTAAGTGCTTAGTACGACTCGTCCCTGGGGAAAACTTAAGCAATGCTTCGTATATATTTTGTGATCGGTCCCGTGGACAGGTTTTAATCTATTATGGATATTCAAACTTCTAAGTTTTACATCTAATTCCTTTGGTCCGACCTGGACCCATTACCTAATCATTTGAATTAAATGGAAATTTTTTTATTTTTATTTTTTTCTTGTACTCCACCAACACTACGTATAATTCCAAATACTTGTTGTCCCTTTTTCCACAAGTAGATATATTCCTAATAACAGCGTTAATTTCAAAAGCAAAATTTTGTGGGGTTTAAGTGCATCCTTTTGACCAAATATTTACATGACCAACATTAAACATCTGCTAAATGTTGAGTCCATTTACCAATGTTGACGCTTTAGGACTAAAACCTAAATTTCGATAACTGCACGTTTAATTTTTTTTCCGTCTCGACTCACCTTCGAACTAAAGAGAAAGAAAAACTTTCCCTTCCTTTTGACGTATTTAGTACAAAACAGTTTTATTGGAAATTGTAAACTCGGTTGGTCAATTGTAAATTTGGACCACATTTTCTTACAAGTGTATTTAGTGTCAAAGGTCAATTTAATTATGATAATAATGTAAGAAGGCTTTTCCTCAACCAAATGAGATTTATAGTTAATAAGAATTTGAGGAAGGATTATTGTTAAAACCTCTTTCTTGTGTACGTCTCCCCTCCATATATATGTATATAAATCTACTTTTACTAGCTCAGTCTCAAATTGCAGAATTACTCTTCTTAAATTACTAGGGGAAAAAGGAAGTTTGAATTAATGATTTTGGTAAAAACATTGGATTTTTGGGTCATGAAGAAAAGTCTGTACCTTTAACTCTGTTTGGAAAATTTAAAGTATATTCTTCCCATAAAAATATCCGTTATGCACGGAAGCCTCAATTATCTTTCTCGAATCGTGACTGATGTGTTTGGGACGAAATCCTCATTAGCCGTTTTTAGAGACAAAGAAACAAGGCCTGTACCAAGTTACTTCTTCAGAAAATCGAGTGCTAATGAATGATTTCTTTGACCATTTTGAGTCCAGAGGGTTAGTAAGTCTTATCATTTCATTGGAAATATACCACTCTACTTTGGTTTGGAATTTATGACGGAATTTTAGTACATGGAATCATGGGCTTGGGAAGCCTAAGATGAACTCTGGTGTATTTCAAGTACTTGGGATTGCACAATAATGTCAGCTCCGTTATAAGACGTATTTTGGCTTAGGTTAAAAAAAAAAAAAAAAAATTTGACTTGCGGATCCTTTAAGATTCTTAAACCAATTAATGAAGTAGTTTACCAGTTGAGCTTGCCTTTAAGTAGGGCTAGGAGTCTTAGCGTTATCCTTGTGTCTCCGCTAAGAATATCACCCAGATTTTAGTCGTATGCTTTAACCAGAAGAGATAAAGGAGAGAAAAGATTCCAGATCCAACCATTATCCCGTAGATTGAGGTTCTAAAACGAGTTGGTGGCTTATTAGGTCAGATTTACCTTCAAGTATGGACAAGGTCCATAACATCTTCCATATATCTATGCTTAAGAAATATCATCTCGATCCAAGTCATGTGATTTATTTAGATGAGATTGAAGTGGACGAATCCCTATAATATGAAAGCATTCGATTAAGGTTTTGGATTGTGAAATTAAAGAATTGAGGAATAAGAAGATTGCTTTAGTTAAGGTCTTGTGGAGAAATCAAGATGTCGAGGAGGCAACTTGGGAGGCAGAGAAGGACATGAAGGACCAATACCCAGAGTTATTCACTTGAACAGGTAAGAATTTTGAGGACAAAATTCTTTTAAGGGGGGAAGGATGTGAGGATCTCAAAATTTCATTAATTTTTGAAAATTAAAATCAAAATATTATTTAAATGTTGAAATTATTAAATAATATGTATTTATATTATTAATGACGTTTTCACTTATAAAAATGTTATATTTTAATTTACATGAATTTTTAAAAATTTATTTGACGGTTCGTGTTCAACTAAGCGTTAGGGTAAATTTTTGCGCACTGACGCGCAATGTAGCCCTAAGTTGAAATGTGGGATATGTAGAGGTTATAAAAATGTACAACTAAGCTGAGGATATGTTAAATGGGGAATTCCTACCAGTAGATAAAATTCTGGTGCGTAAACGCGATTCAATTCAAAAATTTCCCACCATTATTAGCATGCCAAAAAGTCAATTAGACTACTCCCTAGACTACCCCAATTTTCCTCCCATCTTGTCACCAGCTACCACCCTTTTCTTACCCCTCTAAACTTCCGCTCCTCTGCTGCAAGAAGAAGCAGAAACCGCTGCCTTCCAAGCTCCAACAGCCTCTCATCTTCAGCCACTCACACCCAGTCTTCAAGCTTCCATTTTCAGCTTCCACCTCCACTTCTTGCTGCTGTCCAGATCGAGCAAGAGGAAGGAGAGGATCGTTGTTGCTGCTGCTACTCTCGCTGCTCCTGCCGCTGCTACTACTGCTGGGTTGTTCGGACCAGGTGAAGGAGAAAAACCAGCTTCCTATTTCTTCCTTCCACCAACCACAGAACCACCTCAAGCTCACCAAAAACCCCAGAACCCCAGCCCTCTTCATCTTCAGTCGCTGCTGTGCTGCTGCGGTGACTGGCCAGACCGAGAGGGAAACAGAGAGCAAGGGAGCCGGCTGATCCTCTGTGGTTCTAGGAGCAACTTGAGGAACTAGACAATACATTTAGCTAGTAAACAACCCACTTGAAGGTAACAAACTCCAGCTTAGCACCTTAGCCAAAAATTTCAGATTTTGCAGCTTGTGGTTCTTGAAATGTTAACTTGCGTTGGTAAAACTTGTTGGGTTGCTGAACCTCTAAGCTAATGATTGATGAAGCTAGAGGTGTTTTATGTGTTTATATGTGTGTTTTGTGGTGGGTAAATGTTTGGGAAAAATTTTAAGAATGAAAATGGAGAGCTGGCCGAAATGGGAAGGCAAAATTCCAGCTTGGTTACCGGTTGTTGTTTTGCAATTTTTACTTAGGTAATGAACTGGATTGCTTGTTGGAAATTGTTAAATGTGGGCTCTATGAACTCCCACTTTGAGTTGATGGCTGTGATGATGTTTGATGATGGTTTTATTGTTGAATTAGTGCTTAAGGAAGTAGATTAAAGGTGCATTATTGCTAGAAACTTCATTGAGCTCTTGAAGCAAAAAGTTCCGATTCTGCCCCTGCCAAGACCGACCTTTTTCATGCGAAATTCTGAGGTTTTAACGGCTTGTATTTGATTTTTATGTGTTGTTGGAGTTGTGTGTAAAGTTTCATTGAAAGATATTGAGGTTTGGTTGACCAAAGGTGATGAATTCCAAAACCAGCAAAATCTGGAAATTTTTCCCGTATGGCTCAGGCAGCCATTTTGTTTCGATCATAACTCTGCCTTCCGACATCGAAATTGAGTGCCGTTAGCGCCATTAGAAACTAGACTCTTCCAGCTTTCCAACGGTGTAAAATTCACGACCTGGTTCCACCTGAGTGAACTGTGGCAGTCTTTTAAAGTCACCTGTCCTGCCCCACTGGTTCACTGGAAGCCAGGATATGAGCTGCGTTTTGTTGCCAGATTTCGAGCTAGTTATGAGTAGAATTTTAAAATGATTTCTTCTGAAAAATTGTATCCCTATGAGTTTAGTTTCTAACGCTACCAACCATGCTCAAATCTAAGTTGAATTGAATGAGATGTGACCAAAATACGAAAACTGCTCTGCTGTTGAACCAAACTGTCCAAATTTTCCCAGTTTGTGTTCGAGTTTTTGATCTGATTCTTGACAAGAAATTGAGCTTCATGGATTGTGTAAATGTTAAGCTGAATGTCTATGGTCATTTGAGGGAAAATGCACCACTTTCGTTGTTGAAATGATGTTGAGGAATTGAAGGAAAAGGAAGGTATATGCTGTCCAAAAAATTCTGGAAATTTTCCAGATTTTAGTCGAATTTTGGGGGTCAATTTTGACAAAATTTTGAACTACTTGGGCTGTATACATGTTAACCTATATGGGTAGTATTGTTTGGGTGAAAATGTAGCTTTCGGGTAGTTGAAAAATTTTGGATAAATTGAAGGGGAAATGGACTACTTGCTACCGAATGCACCTGAAATTTTTCCAGCTTTGAATGATAATTGTGAACTGTTTTCACGATAACTTGAGCTCAAATGATTTGTGTATTAATTAAGGGGTTTGTATAGCTCAATTTGGAACAAAAATCTAGTAGAGGTTACGTCCAAAAAGTGGACCAAAATCTTATTCTTCAAGAAGATACCAAAACAGAATTTTTGTTTGAAATTAGAAATGGTTTGATGTTTGGATTTCATTGTGGGTAAATGTGGACCAAAGTTGTCCCGAAAATGTTTTCTAGCATTAACCGTTGTTACTAGGTCCACTTTGAGTTGATAAACTTGAATTTTATTAGACCAAATGCCCTATTTTGAGGAATTTGTCAAATCTGGAAATTTTCCTAAAAACTCAAGTTTTTGCCTTCATGAAAATCATTGGACTAAGTTGGTCGTGGAATTTGGCAAACTTAGGGAGTTTCTATTTTATAGAAATTCTAACGACTAGTTTTACTTGGTTTATATGATTGCCTCTTAAAGGAATTTCCCAAGATATGTTTGGGAAAAATTTGAGGGGAAAATTCCTCTAAATGGTTTAAATGTGATTTTTCTCAACTTGTGACACCAAATTGGTGTTAAATGGCTTATATGATTCTAGAACTTGGATGTTGGAATATTTGACGAATTTAGCAAGTTTTTGGGTTTTAAAGAAACCTCAAAATTTAATTTCACTCGATTTGTGGATTTCACTTTGAGAAAACGATTAATACTAGTTTGGAGATTTTTGAGTGAAATTAAATGCTAGTTGACTCGAGTTAAATTCGCCAACTCAAAAGTGGAAATTTATGTGAATTATTTGTATGATTTTAGGAGTTGGTGAAGAGCACAATCTCGATCAAAGTTTGGAATTCTAGACACTTCACTTGAGGTGAGTGTCTCTTGCATGAATCGTGTTTAACTGCTAGTTGAACTACTTGTTAAAAGTACTTGCTAGAGATATCATGAAATGTTATATGCTATGTGATTGCGTGAAATATCACAAGTACAAGTGTTGCAATGTCGATTGGAGCGTGGTCTCGTCGACTAAATAAACCAAACGGATGCACGTACCACGCTCTATTAGAGTGGGAGGTACCTCTCTGCCGTCTTGGTAAAAGTGCTTGCAAAATTCGTGTTGGAGTCGGGCCCGAAAATAAGGGGAAAGTCGTTGCTAGGAGACGTGTAGATTAAGAAAAATGTCTACATGGAGATTAGGTAGTGAAAGTTGACGGAGTGTCAACTACTATAAATTACCTGATCAAGCGCGAGGATTTTGGCTCCTGAGAGCCCCGTATCCTTTTCTTGTCATGTTACTTCGTTTTCCTAAATTGTTAATTGCTTACTTGTCCATTTGTACTTGTTAAATTGCCCTATGTGAATTGCATGTTACGAGGCACCACTGAGCTATTGGCTCATCCCTTCCAAATTGTTTTCCTTGACAGGTTCTGAAATGCATGAAGTCTTGGAGAACTAGAACAGAAATGTTATATTTTGAATGCCCACTTTTGTAATTGTACTTTTGGAAACGGTAGTATCTTTTGGATGATTTTTGTGTTTTTGGAAAAATGTGAATCCTGTGGTGCTTCTGTGCCCTGGATTAGGAACTTTAAATTGTAAATTAAATTGAATTTAAGTATACTAAGCTCGACGTTTTCGCTGGTACTTGGAATTGTGTTTTGGGCTGTATAAGTTGAATTGTATGAATTATTTAAGTACGTGACTTGCTCGAGAAGTAAGGTTTATTTTCGATTTATATTCGGTGAAATTAGTTACTAGAGTGCGTGAGTCCTAGCGAGAGCTAGGCAGGCGACCCGCCAACCCTTTGGTTCGCCTTAGGGAGAAGTGGGGCCGCCATAATTGGAACCGGGGGGAAGTTGGCTAACTTTTTCTTTCAAAACTTGCTATATTCAAAATCTAGAAAAAGTTCAATATTACTAAAATTGATTATCTTACACCAATCAAGATAAAATCAGTCTTAAACTAGTAGACAATTTAAGTCATTAGAGAACTAATTTCATCAACCAATTAGTAACTTACTAATGTAGTTGCAATGTCATCATTTCCCGGGTTTCCATTTGAGTCAGTATAATAGTGTTCGAACATGTCAACTCGTGATGGGAGATGATCTAATTTTTTCGTCGGTAGATAATGAAGTCTCCGTAAGACCACTAGGTGATACAAAGAAAAAACTAAATAAAACTAAAAGGTTAAAAAGAATTACGAATTTCTTTCGAATTTGAGCATACAATTTCTTCCTTGTCTTATGATTCATTGTTTCTTGGCCTGACTCATATTCTGCGAATCTAAGGAAAATCAATATATAGATGGGAAAATGTGAAAACTGAAAAGGAAGTGGAATTACTAGTGCAGTGTGCCGTTTGAGGTGGTGGGGTTCAGTCTGTTTCAGACTTTTAGTCCAATGGGATGGATAATGGGATTGGGTTTGTCTGGATTTGATTTTCAACTTTTAAGAACTGCAGGACTTGTGCATGCCAAAGTTCTTTAGATTTTGGGAAAAACCAGAATTGCTTTTTCACCGCCTGTTTACTGTTTACCGACCATAGAAAGAAAAGCACCCCACAATAGGTGTTCCAAATTTACTGTGGGCCTGTGGCTGGGGCTGACAAATGAGAATGGTGAATCATGGAGAATATGTCAATCTGGAGAAAATTATTTATCCTAAGACTATAGCCAATATGGATCTCATCTGTGTGGATAAGGGATTATGTGATAAAAATTATTTGAAATAATAATATGGTACTTTTTTATGATATGATATATAAAAAATAAAATTATGAATAAAAATATATTAAAAAAATAAAAAATGCATTTATGATACAAGTAAAACTAATTTTACAACCTTTTGGATTAGAGATTATGGGTTGGTTGATGGGAAAGGAGGGATACGAGGCAGGGATGGTCATCAGGTGGACTGTCCTTAAGCTGTTCACGGCCAAGATTTGGCAAAAAAAAATATACGGTCCAGATCACTTCTTGTACCTCGTTTTTAACAACGTATATGGGATCCACAAAAATTTGTTCTAAAGTTACATGTTGTGCAAAATGCACATAATTGCCGGGAACTGTTGCACCTGCCCCTGGTCCGAAAAGGAGGGAATTAAAGGCACAAGTAGTTGTCATGTACTGCCATTTTGGGCTATTCATGGCACATAATGTGTCAACATATTATAAGTTCAAAATATAAAGTTTAAAAAACATTATATGTATCTCGGATAAAAAACTAAATATGCATAGTATTATATGAACATTAATTAAATATAATAGCTCTATTATTAAATATTCTACAAGCAATATATCGTGTCGAATAAGTGTTACATCATTCAGGAACGAGTGTCCTGTCCCCTCTGAGAAAAGGAGCCAGGATGTTTCAATGATGTAGAAAGCAGAGGTACCTTTTTTTTTTTTTTTGTCGATATGATAGAATTCTTATAACCTAAACTAGCTTATTCTAGGGGGAAAGGGAGGGGACTCGATGTGAGTAGAAACTCCATCGAAGCTGATCAATGAAGACTGTCATATATTGTGACAAATTTTGTAGGAGGCAAGGTTCAAACCCTTGACATCCCGCACCACCAAGCTTAAGAAGGCTTGGGATGCAGAGGTACCTCTAATGGTAGAATTTGCACTTTGCAGGAGCAGGACTTCGGATTTAAGCAGCTTCTTTTGTTCCTAAATTTTGCCATTTTTGAATTCAAAACAACAGGTGGGTTGGTACAAACACCACACAAGTCAATATAGCCGTTACAGGTTTTAGTTTTTGTCGCTTTCTTGAAAGCAAAATTATTAGGGAAGATGGATTACTTTCGTTTTGCCAAAAAAAAAAAAAATGGCATAGTAAAGAAAACATTTGTTGCATACTAATAATTGTTACCATTTCTTGCATTTATGTACTTTCCATCTTTAATCTTACCTATAATCTTCTACATTTATTTACTTTTGTTAATTAATTTTACATTTTTTAAAGAGATAATTTCAAAAACCTCCCTTGTTTTTTCTAATCACACCTAACACTCCCCAAGTTTCTAAAAGCACACTTAACATCCTTAGAATGATAATCTTTGTAAGATGTCAACCCTTTTATGTAAAAATAATATTAAAAAATATGTTTAGCAGAGGGACTATAGTATTCTTCCAAATTTGCCCTTTTGTTAGTTGATTTTTGAATTTTAGAAGATGAAAATAAAAACAAATAGGACTGCAATATTTACATAGAAATTGAGCGGGTGTAAGTACAATAATTGCTGAATTGTATAATTTTTGTTGATTCATATGACCGTTATAAGATTTGTGCCAAAGTTTTGGATAAAAAGGAAATAAAAATTTTTGAATACTGTTTGATAACCAATTTTTCAAAAATTTTGTTTTTGATAATTGAACACCATTATAGGTATATTTAATATGCATTTTTTCATGATTTCAATTGCATTCCAACCTCTTTTTTTTTCACCAAATGAATGATTTTAACCTATTTTTTTCCTCACCTCTTACTGATTAAACTAGATAACAAGATAAAAGAGTAATTAAAAAAAGATAGATTTTTTATGTTTAGATTGTCTAAGTACCTCAAAACCTATCTTCAGTTGCATAAGCAAAATATAACACCCAAAATGTGTCCAAATTTTATGGCATTTTTGTTACTTTATTTTTACATAATCGAACATAAATATCTTTTTTTTCTTTTTTCTTGCCTTTTCCTGCATAAGAAATATGAAATGGGCAGAAAAAGAATCAACTTGTTGTTATTTTCATCTTATAATTTTCAAAAATCAACTTGCAAAAGGGCAAACGTGGAAGAATATTATAGTCTCTCTCTTAAATACATTTTTTAATACTAGTTTTACCTAAAGGGGTTGGCGTGTTACAAAAGTTATCATTCTAAGGTGCTAAGTGTGATTTCAGAAACTTTAGAAGTGCTAGGTGTGATTAGGAAAAATCTCAAGAGAGGTTTTTGAAATTATCCCTTTTTAAAAATATGATACCTGAAACATGTTTAATGGGTGCCAATACACGGATGAGGGACAGGAGTGGTTATCAGATGGACCGCTCCTGAGCTTTTAACGGCCAAGATTTGGCCCAAAAAAATTATACGGTCCGAATCACTTCTTGTACCTCATTTTTAATAACATGTGTGGAGTCCACAAAAATTTGTTCTAAAGTTACACGTTGTGCAAACAAAGTTACATCGTGTAAAAATAAAATTACGCGATATACAAAATACACAAAATCGCCAGGAACGGCTTCCTGCCCGTGGTACGCCAATATACAGACCCATAAATTATTAGATATCCAATACGTTGTCCTATGCAATTCCTAATTTTATTTAAAAAATTAATTTTTGACCCGTTCTTGTACTTACCAAAGGAAACAGTAGAGAAAGGTTGTTAAAACTCTGTACAGAGATCCTTTATTGTTTTATCTTACTTTCAAGAACCAAGAAATTGCCAACCAAAATCATGCAACACAAATAATTCTCTCCACCCAAAAGCCTACATTTGAGCTCATGTTTACAAATAGAATCTGGAAGCTAGGATTCCATTACTGCTAATTCCTAACCCCTGTCAGATAAATATCTAGCATTGACTAACCTCTTCCTTCCATTGATCTTCTCCTAGTAGTAGAAAGAAAGCGAAAACAATTGCACAGCAGAAGCTAGCCAGATAAGATTAAACGAGTCCATAGAGAGAGTCTCCGAAAAGTTTTAAGAGTTTTTTCCTGGCCTTTCTTGATCATACAGGATAGCTAAATTAACAATAACAATCGGATAAAAGAGATACCTACAATCTCAGAATGGATATGAGAAGGAATATGCACCCTTTTCATCAATATCCAGTACAATCCTGTACCACACATCCGAGGACCATATGTAAACTTCTAATAATGGTTGATGAATGATCCTACTGGGATCATAGTTTCCTCAATAAACACTACTTCTACATTCTAATGTCTATTGTCTAGCGCCATAAACATCTTGGCTTTCTGTTCATCCTCTAAACAATCTCAAGGATTTGAGTTCTGAGGTTCCATGTCTTGGCGTTTCATCGGAAGGCTTTTGTTAGCATCTTGACTTCCAAGAAAAAGGGATGATGATTCTGTTACACGTATAGTGCGAGCGATCTTCCATTAAGGCACCTTCATTTCTAGAGTTGGCAATTTTAATGATCTCAAGACCTGAAGGGCTACATTTTCCACCTGCACTAGGATTCCCGTATATCAGACAAGAATCATTATAGTCGGACAATGGTTTGTTTCTGTACGTCTGTGATTCAGGATGTGCGCATAAACAAGTCAAAGAAACAAAGCATCAGCCACTTGCAAACATGTTTTCACACTTCCAAAAAATTAACATTTTTCTGCTTATTCGCTTAGGTTTGCAGGGGAAATTAAGGAATATAAAAATAGAAAGCAAGCATGTACAGGATATGAAGGGGTGGAAGTCTTCAACCCCATTGAACTTATCTGTTCTCGACAAGGACTTCCATAAGCTTGAGTTATAAACTAGAAAGGATGTCCTCAATCTGAATACACTTTGATTTGCTTTGCTTCATTAAGCTCTCCGAACTTGAATTAATTTCAGTGTGAACCTTTTCCATGTTTTCCTATAAAAGAAAGTCCCACTTCATTCAGTCCAGTTTAAGATGCTTTGAGTATTAACCCTCACATTTCCTCTACGACCACAAGTGAGTGTGTGTTTAGGTACCATATATGTTCTATCTCCTAGGAACATAGCAAATGAAACTTTGTAAAACTTGAAGGACCTCTATTTATTCTGAACCTTAAGGCATTAGCTGAGACACAGTAAAGCTTTGCTGATTACCCAAGATCAGAAACACAATAAAGAGTCTAAAGTCCAATTTGAGAATTTGAAATGTAGCAAGTAGGAAAGAAACAAGGTAGGATAGTGTTAGGTTCATGAGTAAAGGATTATGTCCCATATTGGTCCGAAAAATAGAGAAAGAGCGGTTAATATATAGGTAAGGGTCCGAGACCTAATGACTTAAGTTTTTGGATCAGAGTTGGGTTCCTGAATTATATATTGGGTTCTTTGGTGGACTCTCTCGAGATGTTTCTCCCCATCAAATTGGTATCAGAGTTTTAGGTTGCGAGACTGGACTACTCATGGGCAAGTGGATTCTTTTAGGAGTTGGACGATGAAAATTCTCTTCTTGATTGATGGTGGACCGAAGTGCCAAAAGTGCTAAGGAATTTGGCTAGTATTGGGCCAAGCGTGCCATGACTTTGGCAGGGGGTCCAGTTGGTGTTACACCAAAGAGCCAATGATGGGTTGGCAGGGGTCCAAAATACAGTTTGAATGTTGAAGAAGAGTGGGTCCATATTTGACAGAAGAGGTGACCTTAGATGATAAGGTGAACTTGCGTTGAATATTAAAGTGGGTTCGAAGAAGGGCATCTAAATTTGGATTTAATGTGAGGGGTTACTCATGAAGGAGAAGATTTGTTAGATTCATGAGTAAATAATTATGTCCCACATTGATCCGAAAGATAGAGAAAGAGCGGTTAATATGTAAGTAAGGGTCCGAAATCTAATGACTTAAACTTTTGAATTAAAGTTGGGTTCTTAAATTACATATTGAACTCTTTGGTGGATTCTTTCGAGGTGTTTCTCCCCGTCAGATAGACATATACTTAAAAACAGGCCAAGAGAATAAATATGTCTTTGAAGCTGAGACAAGAAAAGGGAGGTTGGACTGATGCAACTTTTTAGTGCATACATATTGGGCTCAGTCATTCCGGTTAAAATTAGCATCCAAATGAAGGTAATTAATACTAATAAATTTGGACAATATTGAATTAAAGATCTGCAGTTGAATTATGTTGTACCTCTAAACATTTTTTTTATGTCTCTAACAAAACATATTAATGCTTATAGACCACTGAGGACTCTAAAGAGTTTGTTGGAATCGAGTTTGAAACAAGATAAATTTTATTACAAATCATGGAGTCACATGCTAGTGTGAAAAGACATCCCCTGAACACGCGGAAGTCTTAATTGAACAATTTGAACTTCTACCTTGGTTGGGTTCTACAGTTTTGAACTTTTCCTCAACGAGGTTAAATGAATCTTATAACAATCAGAACAACTCTTTAAACTATTGTAACCAACAATGAATTGCAATAAGACATTTGTCCATGATTCATCTCTTGATTTCAGGTCAACACTGTCTATTTTGTTATAAAAGGATGAAGGATATGGAAGACTTTTGCTGGATCTTTCCCCTACAGCCTTCGATGCAACCAAATGTCAAGATTGCATTTTTTTTTATTACTTCTCCTGCATGCTCGTTTACCTGTTCTGTTCGCTATTGATAGTGTTTGAAAATATCTTACCAAACAATTTCTTGATTCAACTCTTTTGCTATAAGTCCAATATTTCTAATAGAATGCGTCACAGTATTTGATGCTTGCGTAATCTCGCATTACAAGCTCAAGCTCTAGATCGTCATTGTTAGTTGAATATCCCACATCAATATTTCAAGAATTTCCAGCCATGTATATAAGGTGTACTCACTCATTGCTAATTAGTTTTGAGATGGAGATCCAAGTTATTTAACATGGTATCAGAGTTGGGACTTAACTTGGTTTGTTATTTCGTTACCCCATTTATTTCACCCGTGACTTGGTTTTTTTACTACTGCTTTAAGCTCATTTCCCGAGGGAGTGTCGCGAGGGAGTGTTAGTTTGTCACGTCTTTCTCTACTGATTTAAGCCCATTTGCCAAGTCACCTTTGCGAGGGAGTGTTAGTTTGTCATGTGTTTCTTTGCTGGTTTAACCCCATTTGCCAAGTCACCTTTGTGAGGGAGTGTTAGTTGAGTATTCCACATTGATATTCTAAGGATTTCCAACCATGTATATAAGGTGTTGAACAATTCCACTCATTATCAATTGATTTTGAGATAGAAGTCCAACTTATTTAACAATTGCATTAAAATACCCCTTCTTGGTTAAATATTCTCAACAAAAAAACAGGTAATCAAATGCGTTTTTAACCCTTTTCTCTGGTTTTCTTTTTCATGATTAAAACAAAATTAATAACACATTATCCCCCTCAACTTATGGGGTAGTCATGCTTTATCCCCTTCAACCTTAAATATATACGCTTTAACCCCATGAAACTAGTCAAAGTTAGATTTAAAAAAAAAAGGTGAATGCAATGACATTATTGCCCTTTTATTTGTGCACTTAGAATAACTTAAGTATTATTTCCTTTTATTGCTAAAAGATATACAACTTCTTTATCGTATCAACTGCACAAAAATATCAAATTAAAAAAGCTAAAAAAATTACATTTAGTCTATTACCTTTGAAATTTTTCTTGTTAGATTAACATTTACTTTTATATATGTTGTGTTCAATTTATTAAATTTTTAGCCAAATAAAAAGGATAAATAAAACTAAAAAAAAAAAAAGAATCGTCAATTTTTTTTTATAAAAAGGTAATACTAAACTTGATTTTTAAAAAAAGGTTATTAGGCCATTGTACAAAAATTTTACAGGTAAGCTCCTCTATAATTTTTGTTATAAACCATCTGCTCTGGTATAAAAAATCATAGTGGATGGAAGGTGGCGATGGCCAGTAAAAAGCAAAGAAACAACAAAAGTGAGGAGATTAAAGGAAGCTACACCTAATTGTTTTATCCCCTCGATGAAATTTGGGGATCAATTTGTATGGAAAAGAAGGACATCTGGTGAGTCCAATACAAAATCTATCATGAAGGTGTTATGTGGATGCTCGAGAGAGAAGCTGGTGTGGGCAACGTTGGTTTGGGGAAAAGGATATGTTCCTATGTTTGTGGATGCTGTGTAAAAGGAAACTATCTACAAGAGATAGATTGCAAAAGTGGGGAGTGTTAGAAATATTCACTATTGTTAATCATGTTTGTTTGTTTTGTTTTACTTAATTAGTGGAGTTAGGGAATTAGTGGAGTTAATGGAGTAACGAGTGAAATTAATGGAATAATTATTGGAGTTAGTGGAGTTATTGAAATAGTTAATGGAGTTGTTTTGAACACTATAAATAGAATAATTTTATGTTATGAATTAAGTCAGTTTTTACAAAGAAATAAACTCTTGTTCTTTGCTTCTATTATTATTTTTCTCAACAATTGTAACAGTGGCATCAGAGTTAGGTTCATGAGTGAAAACAAAAATGAGTTGTGAGAATTGTATTGATAAATTATAATGGTCACCGACAACTTTGTGCAGCCAGTAATTTCTTGTTTTGATGGTTACTATGATCATTGAAGCATGCTAATGGAGAACTTCTTGATATCCAAAGAGCATTGGCAGGTTGTCGAATTTGAAGTATCAAAACCAACAACCGAAGTAGTATTTTCAGAGGTGCAGAAAACGAAGTTAGAAGCATTGAAACTAAAAGATCTTAAAGTTAAGAATTTTCTTTTTCAAGCTATTGATCAAGCCATTTTGGAGACAATTCTTAACAAAAACACCTCCAAATAAATTTGGGGCTCCATGAAAAAGAAATATCAAGGAAATGCGAAGGCAAAGCAAGTGCAGTTTCAAACTCTTCAAACTGAATTTGAGACTTTACGCATGAAGTCAAGTGAGTCAGTCATAGATCATTTGGAAAGAACGATAGCAATAGTTAACAAGATGAGGATCCATGGAGAGAATTTGGAGGACGTCACCATTGTCGAGAAGATTCTTCGATCGATGACAACAAAATTTAATTTTGTTGTATGCTCTATAAAGGAATCAAAAGTTATTGATGCATTTTCAATTGATAAGTTGCAGAACTTTTTATTGGTTCATGAGCAAAAAATTAATCAGCAGAGAAAGAGGAGCAAGCATTGAAGGTTTCAACAAAAAGTCATCCAACATGGAGATGAGGCAGAGGCAGAGGTAGAGGAAGCAATGATCGTGACAACCAATAACAACAATGTCAGCACCAAGAAAATTAAGTTCAAAGAAGAAGAAGATGACGAGGAGGCCATCCATCAACAACTCAACGGCTAAAGTCATCTGACAAGTCTAATGTTAAATGCTACAAATGACATAGATATAGTCATTATCAATTAGAATGTCAAAATAATTTGAATAGATAAAATGGAGAAAGGACTAATTTTGCAGAAAAAGAAAAGAAATATCTCTTTTGATGGTGTGTCACATAATTGAAAAAACTTAACAAGACATGTGGTATTTAGACACCGGTTGCAGCAACCATATGCGTGGAGATAAGAAGGTATTCTTTGAGTTGGACAAGTTATTCGGTAATACTATCAAATTTGGTGATAACTCTATAATTTTTGTTATGGAAAAAGGAAGGGTAACTATCCAAACTAAAGAAAATTCTTCTACTCACACTATCACTGATATTCTTTTTATTCCAAATTTAAAGACAAACTTATTTAATGTGGGTCAATTAATGAAAAGGGGTATGAAATTTTTATGAAAGATAGAGTAAGTTGGGTTTGAGATGCAAAGTTAGGTTTAATTGCTCAACTTAAGATGACGACAAATTGTATGTTTTCACTCTATTTGTAGAACTCGACTCATTCATATTTCTCAACAAAATCGAAAGATGTGGCATGATTATGATATTTTCGTTATGGACACTTAAACTCTGGTGGATTAAAGACTTTACAGTAGAAAAATATGGTGGTTGATCTACCTCAAATGACAATTCTTTCAAAAGTTTGCAAAGAGTGTGTCGTTGGCAAACAACATTGGGATAGCTTTCCAAAAGAAAAATCGTGGAGAGCAAAGAACGTATTGGAGTTAGTTCACTCTGATTTATGCGGATCCATAAACCTGCCATCTAATAGTGACAAACGTTATTTTATGATATTTATTGATGATTATAGTTAAAAAATTTTGGTCTATTTTTGCAAGAAAAATCTGAAGCCTTTTCAACCTTCAAAAATTTCATGACTCTTGTCGTAAAGAAAGCAGACAAATTTGTAAAAAAAAAAATTTCACAGTGATCATGGTGGAGAATATAACTCACAAGAATTTATAAAATTTCGTGAGGAATATGGAATTTAGAAGCAGTTTACAACAACCTATATACCACAACAGAATGGTGTTTCAAAGAGGAAGAATCATATAATCTTGAACATGGTGAGAACCATTTTAATAAAAAGTGGTATTTCAAAAATTTTTTGGTCTGAAACTATCAATTGGAGCATTCATAGACTGAGTAGAAGTCCCACACTTACTGTTAAAAATATGAAGCCTAAGAAAGTATGGAGCAGCCAAAAATCAATAGTGAATCACTCAGAATTTTTGGATGCACTGCCTATGTTCATATTCCAGACTAAAAAAGGACAAAACTATATAATAAGGGAGAGAAATGTAGTTTTCTTGGTGTTAGTGATCAATCAAAGGCCTATAAACTTTATAATCCTATCATTAAGAAAATTGTCATCAATCGGGATGTAATTTTTTATGAAGAAAATTTTTGACCATGAACCAGCAATAGTATTAAACAACAAATACCTATTGATTTTGATGGAATTGATAAAGAGAACAGGCAGCAAGCAACAGAACAAATTCCATCCGATTGCATTGGCAGTACAAAATTCGTAGCCTATCTTCTAATTGGATATGAAATCATCATTTTTTACATAGGGATCTATAGGAATAGATATTTATTGATCAACCTCCTAGTTATATGAAGGTTGGAAGTTAACATAAGGTATACAAACTTAAGAAGGCATTATATGGGTTAAAACAAGTCCCACGTATTTGGTATAGTTGTATAGATGCTTATTTTTTTAAGAAGAGATTTAAAAAATATCCTTATGAGGATTTAAAAAATATCCATATGAGCATACACTTTTTATAAAGATTAGAAATTGAAGTAAATTGATCATTGTTTGCTTATATGTTGACGATCTTATTTTTACTAAAAATGATAGTGCCATGTTTGAGAAATTCAAGAGATCTATTATGATTGAATTTGATATGTCTGATCTTGAAAAGATGCATTATATTTTGGGTATTGAAGTGATGCAATCTGCTACTGAAATTTTTGTCTCTCAAAGAAAATATGTGCAAGAAATTTTGAATAGGTTTCAAATGAAGAATTGTAATTTTGTTAGTATGCTAGTTGAAGTGAGTTTAAAACTCATCAAACAACCTGAAGGAAAGAGGGTTGATAGTATCCTTTATAAGCAAATTGTGAGAAGTCTAGTGTATTTGACAGCCACAAGGTCTGATATTATGCATGCAATAAATTTTATTAGTGAATACATGAAAAGTCTAAGGGAGACATCTTTTAGCTGGCAAGAGGATTTTTCGATATTTGTAAGGAACCATTGAATATGGATTGTTCTACAAGAACGGCGAAAAATTAGATTTATTTGGTTTTACTGACAGTGACTATGAAGGCGATTCTAATGATAGAAATAGTATGTCTGGTTATGTATTCATGATGGGTTCAGTAACTATTTCATGGTGTTCAAAGAAGCAACCAATTATTATTGTATCAACAATTGAAGTAGAGTACGTAGCTGCAATGACCTGTGTCTATCAAGCAATTTGGCTAAGAAATATTCTTGAAGAGTTGCGTTGTCATCAAGGAGTTACTACAATTTACTGTGACAATAGTACTGCTATCAACTTCTCTAAAAATTTAGTTCTACATGGAAGAACTAAGTACATAGACATGGGATTTTACTTTTTAAGGGAGCTCATAAGGGATGGAATAATTGATTTTCTCTACTGCAAAAATGAAGATTAGATTACTGACATAACGATCAAGCCATTGAAGTTATCCACGTTTCAAAAATTAAGGAATCTGCTTGGAGTATGTGCAATTGATAAGTCCTATTAAACTGAATGTTTGAAAAACTTTTAGTTTAACGGAGAGATTATTAGAATTATTTACTGTTGTTAGTTAATCATGTTTGTTTGTTTTATTCTACCTAATTATTGAAATTAGTGGAGTTAGTAGAGTAGCTAGTGGAATTAGTGGAGTAACTAATGGAGTTATTGAAATAATTAGTGGAGTTATTTTGAACTCTATAAATAGAGTAATTTTATATTATGAGTTAAGTCAATTTTTACGAAAAAATAAACTCTTGTCCTTTACTCTTCTTATTATTTTTCTCAATAATTGTACATGGGAGTGCCTATTCTATCTAGTTTGTGGGGGGTTTCGCAACAAGGAGGAAGAGAGCGTTAATCATTTGTTTTTCAATTGTTGTGTAACCAAACCAGTATGGGATAGAGTACAGCACATGTATCTGGTATTTCAAGGGTCCTATATGTGGGAAGAGGAGCTTAATTGGCTTGCAAATCAATGGAGATCTAATTCCTTTGCTGATCAATTGAGAAGGCTGGCTCTACTTTGTACTAAATCTGGAGGCTGAGAAATGTGGCAATTTTTCAATCAAAGCTTGTCGACGTTCTGGACTTCTAAAAACTATCATCGAAGCAATATGTTATTGTGTAACTAGTAGTTGGTCAGGTTTTCTTCGTACGCAGCAAATTTTGGGGAGTTTGTGATGGAATGGGGGTTGGATTGGGAAGTGCCTGTCAAAATAGAGTAGAAATACTAGTGTATATGATACGTAAATGGTAGTATGATTGAGGGGTGATTACCCATGTGTACAAACTTTACAGTTGAGATCAATAAAATTGTTTCTAATTTGCCCCAAAAAATTTCACTTGGACTCTAGTTTCTCAAATTTCACTTTTGACACTTTATCCAAAAAAAAAAAAAAAAAATCCGACCAACATCGTGGGATTGCATATAAGTATTTGTGGCAAGATGGATTTCTAATTTGTGTGCACAGGGAAAAGGTTGAAAGAAAGGAATATGAGAAAAGTAATATAGGACCAAAAAATGATTTTCAATTTGAATTAAAGTCTTTGCATTTAACATTTAAATTCATTCTTGATAAACTTAATGCAGTAGTTTCAACATACAAAAAAAAAAAAAAAGTTCAACAAGTTCGAAAGAATTTTTAAAATACTCCAATAGCTATAATTTTTCCCTAAAATGCAGAAAATGCACCTAGGGCGATGGTGTACATTTCACGTGAAACGACTTCTTTTTTAGAAATACAGAAGAAAAAGTATTAGAATAACAAAAGTAATGCATATTTAGAAGTTCAATAGATAAATAAAATAAAAATATGAGTACATTTTATATACATTAACAATGTAATATATTATTACTATTAGATCTATAATATATATATAAAAATTGAATTTTAAATGATATTTTCTTCAAAAATTCAATTTTACTAATACAACTGAGTATTACAAAATGCTTGTCAAACATACTATTGTTGTTAGGTTAAATCCATTAGCTTATTTTGATTTATAAAAATTTTTGAAATCTTTGAAACTGCTTTCAAGTCTTTTGTTCCCTCCCCATTTTTGATAATGTCATTCAAGTCTCCCATAATAATCCAACTATTTCCCCACAAATTGAATTTTACAATAATCATGTGCAGAAATTGAATTTTAAACATTATAAACCTAAAGAATTAGAAAGGCCTTTTAGTCTATTCGTTTAATACCAAAAAACAAAAAAAAAATTCAAAATGAGGTGCAGGAAGTTAAAATAAGATAAAATGAAAATGCCATCAAATCAACCGGCAGGATCCCTTGGGGTGAAAAGTGAAAAGCAAATGTATTTTTACTCTCAAATATTAAAATAAAAAAGGAAAAGACAACGGTCCGTACATTCAAATTACGGGTAGCCAACCGCCGTTGGACACAGTACAACACTCTGTACCACTAACATCTTCAGAGTTCAGTGCAGGCTACAGGTGTTCGGTTGGGAGCAAAGACGACCCCTTCCAATTCATCTTAAACCCCAAGAAAGCTAAAACCCATTTAAGAATGAGAAAAAACCCACCTCACTTATGCTCTTGTTTTTCCTTTTCATGTTTTCTTGAGCAAGAAAGAGCGAGAGAAAGGGAGAGAAACCATGGGGTTAGCTGTGGGAAGCTTAGTTTGGGTGCAGAGGAAAAATGGGTCATGGTGGCCTGGAAAAGTTGTGGGGCTTGATGAAGCCGCTTGCCCTCTCAAGCATTTATCTCCTTCGGCTGTTAAAACACCAATCAAACTTCTCGGCAAAGAAAATGGTTCTGTGTAAGCTCTGTTTTGCATTTCCCCGATATATTTCTTCCTCTTCGTTTGATGAGGCTTCCCCCCCTTCTTTTTATTTTGTGAACCGTTTTCTGTGGTTTCATTTTTTTTTGTTGGGTTGGGGGGGGGGGGGGGTGGGGTTTGAATTCTTATCAAAGTAGGCTTATTCAAGAAACAAGAATAAAGAAAAAAAAAAGAGCAGATAACAATTAGTAGAATAAAACTTTCTGTTGGATATTTTGCAGTCTTTTGTTTTACTTTATTGTTTGGGTATTTATTTCCGATGATTTCCATAACATCATGAAATCCTTGACAATGCGAAGTTTGTGTCAAGTTGCTTTTGTTTCTTGAATCAAACTACATAGATAGCTCTTCTGGACAGTAGCATTGTATTTTTCATTCTTGTGTTACTTGAATTAGGAATGAACCTGTACCGTCTTTGTCCAGTAGTTTATGAAGATGTTGCATATGACACTAATTAAACATAAGGTGAAGATGACATTTTCCCCAAGGGCAGAACACCTTTGGCTTTGCCTTTGATTTTGAACTGTTGCAAGTGTTTATGGCTCAATTACGCTAGGAACAATCTTTCTTGTGATTAATTACTATTTGGAATTGTTGAATATTAAGTGGTTTCAGCAGTTGAATAGAAGGGGAAAGCTGTGATAGCTGGTCCTCACCACCTTGAGATCGATATATTTGGTTCCCTGCCTCATTTTATTGATGTCGCATCAGAAATTATGGATCCCTTTTAGTCCTTCTTGTTAATGAGATTGTTAATATCTATGTTGGGAATATGTCTTGTGCCAATCCTAATAAGATTTAATAATCCAATTATCATTCCAACAAATTCCAATTTAGGCGGGGCTTGGTTGTACTCATTTCTGGTAATGATGAATTTATAGGGAGTGGCACAATTTGGAAACATCCAAGCGCATAAAAGCATTCCGGTCTGCTGAGTTTGATGGTTTTATCAAGGATGCTGAATCAGTCCAGTCTTCTCTTGCTATAAAGAATGGAAAATATGCTCATCGAGAAGATGCTGTTCTTCATGCCCTTCAACTTGAAAAACAAGAGCAGGAAAAAAGTCATAAAACTCCAGGTACTTAAAACTGCTTAGTTGATGAAATCCTTCATATCAGAGCCTGATATGAACGATTGCTTTCTTCGAAGTGGCTGATGAGTTATACTCGGAATGTTGCATGCATGAACTTTTGGAATACGTATTCACAAATTAAGGATGTAAGAATGATCATGTTTCAGACAAGTAGAAAGATCAATGGAAGCAACATAGAGAGGTGATGTCCTAGTGCACAGCCTCAAATGACAGTCTTACCAAATCTAAGGGTCATAGAGCTTCTTTTAGAGCAGGATTCTCTTCCAACCTTTCAAGAGTCTGTAATAGATGCCCAATTTATTTAAGTCTGACGTGCAGAAAATCGTTTTAGACTTTGTTTGAATCAGATAATCTTCTAATTATGCTAATGCATTAATGAAGTCCACAAACTGTCTATTTGGTTTAAACCAAAACCATCGTTTTTGCTTTTGCAACAGATAATGTGAAGCAAGGACCTCTTTGCCGGGCTAAGAGAAGCAAATGTGTTTACTTGCCAGTTGAAAAAGCTTCTTCTGAGAACTCAGTTCTTCATTGTCAGTCATCCAAGGTTATTCCCTCTGCATGTGTAACAGAAGACCATTACCAAGTGTCCAGTTTAGCAGAGGAAAAAGATTCTGCTGAGTCACGGGTATCTGGTTTCTCTGAGAGCTGTTTCAAGGATAATGGACGCAGAGTCAAACAACTCACAGGTTGACAAAATACCTTTAATGTGCTCTTGTTACTTTATGGCAGAGTTCATATTCATCACAGATATTTGATATTTCTCTAACTAATTATTTTTGTACAAAATGAGGATATAACTATGAACAAAGAAAGGCACTTTAACATAGTAAGAAATGCCATTGATTGCACGGGCGCCAGTGACACATGTACATGGTGGTTTTAATTCACCAAGATCACCTAATGCATTCACGAATCATTTTCTACTTCCCCTAGATCCTTGTGCGGTGCTTTCCTTTTGGATTAGCTGTTTTTGGAGATTTTTTGAAAAATTTTACTCTAGCAGGATTTTAGAGTATATTTTGGAATATTTTTAGAATATATTTTGGAATATTCAAGAGTAGTAGAGTTTTTAGAATATATTTTGGGATATTTTTTATACATTAAAAAAAATTTAAACTACTTTTTAGAGTATCTTTTAGGGTACTTTTTAAAAAATTTTATAGTATCTGAAAAACTAATTTTTGAAAAACTCAAGGATCCAAATAGAGCAAATGGTTTTTAAAGAAACTATCTTACAATAACAGCGAGCAAAGCACCTGAAAAAAATGATGATGTTCAAAGTATTTTTGTTTCATTTAGTTCCAGAAGTAGTTGAATATTTTGAGACATCTTAGACATAACAACTCTTGTATATATCAAATTGATACATCTTTACTGAGGAATTCAGGCAGCTTTCAGAATAGAAGCAAAAAGCGAAGCATTAATTTGCTGGAGGAGCATCTGAGTTACACATCCGAATCTTCTCCTGACGCCAAGATTGCCAGTGGTGCAGGTTCTCAGAACTTGAACTCAAATGAACAGCCTTGCACGCACAATTCAGGTGGAACTCCAAGCACTGTAACTAATGGAACAAGTTTTGCAGTGTCCAGAAAACGATCACGCAACATACAGGATATAGTGCTGCTGGATACTCCATGTAAGGAAGAAAGAAATTACAGAGTTGACAGCAAATCTGCTGAACACTTGGCTTTGGAGGACAAAAGTCTCTTTTGTTCTCTTACTGGAGGCAAGTACTTGGAAGACTCTGATAGCCTCTGCTTTAGGCCAGTCCATGCTAACCAGCATAATATGATGGAAACAATGTTGATCGATGTCAATATAACTGTTCAAGCTAGCTACCGGAAAGAGCATGTCCCTCTTGTTTCTCTAATGAGCAAATCAAACAAGAAGGCCATCATAGGGTACCCTATTGAAGTAGAAGTATTGGAGGACATTCCTGCAATTTTTCTTGTTAGGAAGAATAGTTCCGGTCAGATGGATGGTAATGCTGATAGTAGTGCCCATCAACTAGTTTGGAGAACTTCTAAAAGGACTCCTGTGTGCTACATCACCAACCCCCACCCTCCTGCTAGAGATGAGAAAGGTGAACAAGCCAGCAAAACTTTTGGTGACTCAGGTCTTGAAGCAAAGACAACCAATTTTCCCCCGGCAGAGGAGTTCTTTTTGTATCCACCAAAAAGGAGTAACTTGTCGGAGCAGAATGGGGACAATCTCCAAATTACTCGTCAAAATTCTGAAAAAGTAAGCCTAGGCAAGCAAGGAGGTAGTCTACTGCGAGAAGCAACATGCATTCCTGTCGAATTCATATTTACCAAGTTGCTTTCTGCAGTTGGTACATAACATCACAGTTTTTCCTAGTAGACTTTTCCAGTTGGTAACAGAAAATCTTTATGACTAACTCAAAAGCCTTTTAACTACAGAGGGTAGGCTAATGGATTTGCACTCTTTAGCTATACTCATGTTTCAGATGTAATTATCTTTGCTTACAAGAAGTGTTTTGTCTATTTTGGAAGTGGAAAGGAGCTTAAGACTGATCCTTTGTAATGTCCATCCCTAGGGATCCAAATTCTGTTAGGCATTTTGAACACAGTAACTTCTTGTAACTACTATAGAGTTATCTTCTTAAATTTGACTTATAGGAAGGTAACATGAATTGTCCCACTTGGGTCCTGAATCTTCTTTTACCATTCGCTATACATTGAAAAGTGCGTCATTGGCATGTTGTTCCATTGCTGGTTAAGTTGCCGTTGGTGATTGATCTCGACAAGGAGACCATTGCGTTTCACTCTAGTCATGGGATGTTTAAATCCTAAGGTTTTCCAGGCCTCTTAGCTCCTGTTTGTCTTGTTGTTGCATCAGGATACTCTTCACTCTTGCCTAAGATCCCGGATTATTCCTGACAAAATGTTTCAATTCATCAAGCACGGAAAACAGATATATGTCCAGAAGCCTTGAAGAGGGTCCTTTATTTAGGAGCAACAGTTAATGCATGAAGTACTTAACAATCAGCTTCCTGCATGTGAGTTCTTGGAACATATAATCTCATGAACCAATTATTTGATGAAGCTTCTTCACAGAGTATAACACCAAAGACGTCTACTCTTCAATAACAAATTTCAACCAAAAAAAAAAACAAGGATAAGAGCCTTCATTACAGCTCAGTTAGAGCCAGATTGATTGGAATTCTAGGAGTTCAAAAATTAAATTTTGCACCAAGAAATTCCGTCTGTGACCTCAATGAGCTGCTTGTTTTGGTTCCATTGCTCGACTGGGTGGCAAAATGTTTGCAGTTGTAGCCGTCTTAGAAAAGTCGCACTTAACTGCAGCTACCTGAATGTTTGTATATATATGTCTATTCTGAAAATAATAAACCATTGTTCCTTGATGAAGATTCAATCTCCAGAAACCTTACCGCATACTAGCAAAATTCTCATAAAAAAATGCGTCTCACAAAATTGCATCAAATTGGATATTCTAATACAAAAATGTGTATGAGAGTGTCTTTGTCATTTCTACAGGTATTCCCCTGAATGTAGTTACAGTTTATTTGTCAGAAGGACATGGGCAAAGTTTAAACCAGGTGAGTAAAATTTCTCCCACATTCCCTTATGGCTTTGTGGGTGTGGGTGTGGGTGTTGGGGGGGGGGGGGGTTTGTAAAGCTATGTGGTACAAGACGGTAACCAGAGCATAACATGCTCTTACCAGCGAAACTGCTACTACTTGAAATCACAGAATGCTGCTATGTGAATAATCTTTTCACTGGAGCTGATTCAAGCTCTAAAACACAAACATGCTTAAGCCAGCTGTATTCTAGTATACCTTTTAAGTGCCACTGCTACACACTAGGCCACATATTTTAAGGAAGATGCAGCAACCGCAACATAGCTGTGTTCCAATATACATCTGAAGTGCCACTGCTACACATTAGATACACATTAGAACACATATTTACAGGAAGATGCAGCAACCACAACATCAGTTACTTCGCCTCAAGTAATCTTTACTTACCAATCAAACTAAAAGTAGGAACCGGTTGCCAGCAGCCTGTGTAGTGAAGACTCAAGAGTGTCAAACTCCACATGAAATGCCTCAGTGAGCTCTGGACAAAAAGGTTTAGCATCAGCAGTGACTTTTCTAAGAACCAGTGAATTGTAGTTTCCACCATAAACTATTAAAGAAACTGGCAGATGAAATAGCAGACGCTTGAAATAAGGGCATTTTGTTTGTGAACCACATTTTCTAGTTGGAATTGCATTGACATGGTTGGCACATGTTACAGAGCAGAGTGCAGCTTCATATACTCCACATTGATTTCTGCTATACATTGGGGATTAGTCAAATAACTTAAGCTTCCATGGTTTGGCTTCTGTGTTCTCCGATTCTGAGGCATTTTGCAAATAATCCTTGATACAGAACTTGGTGAAACCTTGAGCACTTGCTATCACACCCTGTTTAGAATTCATGCACTTTCACAAACTTTACCAAGACACCATGCTCTGAAATAGTCAGCTCTTTTGTTAACACAACGGTGACATCCTCCTTGGTAGGATGCAGGACCAGTTCTATTCATGGAATTTTCTGCACAAATGTTTTAAGTGAATATTATGGTACACAAGCTTGTAAAAACTTATCTAGATTTTGTTGGACTCCTTACACGGGAGAGAAATCACAAGTGTACTCGTGACCTGAACTATACAATTCCAGTTCTGATAGCAGGAAAATCTCATCTAACAGTAGGTAGATTGCTTTTGATTCAGGATGTGTTTCATCAGCAACCAAAAATTCGTGAAACTTGCCATCCACTTCTATAAAGCTACATCCTGGATTCTTTTTGGTGCCTTTCGCTTTCATCATGCTTCTAACCATCTTTACATCACTCCACTTCCTTTCCTTAGCACATAAACTAGCAAGAAGTGTGTAAATGCCACTATCTTTAGGATCCAAAAAGATGAGTTTGTCAGCTGCAAGGTTACCCAGCTTGAGATTTCCATGCATTTTGCAACCATTTAGCAAGGCACCCCAGACAGCAGCATCTGGTTGCATTGGCATTTGTTTTATCAACCCATGGGCTTCTTCAAGGTGCCCAACTCTACTAAGCAAATCAACCAAGCACGCATAGTGTTCCACTGTCGGTATTAACCCATGGACTTTCATGTTTCTAAAATAATTCCAACCTTGATTGACTAATCCACCATGAGCACAAGCTGAAAGGATGCCAACAAATGTGATACTATCAGGCTTGAAGCCGATACTTATCATCTGTTCAAAGAGGACAAGAGCCTCTCAGCATGCCCATGAGAAGGCATTTCCATGCAATGAGTGAAAGGTCCAGAACCAAATCTTTCTCTGGCATCTTATTAAAGAATGTCTGCCAGCAGCATCAATGCAACCACATTTAGCGACATGTCTATTAACGCATTAGCTAGGATCA
>NC_040042.1:6302304-6363345 GCF_003713205.1 Coffea eugenioides | reverse complement strand
AGATGTAAAACTTAGAAGTTTGAATATCCATAATAGATTAAAACCTGTCCACGGAACCGATCACAAAATATATACGAAGCATTGCTTAAGTTTTCCCCAGGGACGAGTCGTACTAAGCACTTAACTCGACCAATTCACCTTAACACCAGATACTAAATCTAAGAGTCATAGATTAAGTACCAAAGTTCCTACAAGAATACCAAAGTATACAGGAAGTTCAAATGAGATATCAAGGATCCTTCACAACCCTCTCTACTTTGTGTGGGTAGCTAGACACCAAATGTTTAGAACTTCTACAACTAAAGCACTTATAGTTCTTTTTCCAACAGTTGTCGGCAAAGTGGTTTGGTTTCTTACAATAATCACAAAGGGAAACTGGTACTAGATCCCCGTCACTTCCCTTGCGCTTCTTTTTTTTTTGAACCATTGGAGCTTCTTCACCCCCTTTTTCTGGTTGTTAACCACTCTTGAGACGCAATCGGATAGGAGGACACACTTTCCTGGAATTGTATATTTAAACTCTAACGCCTCATAGTATTTCTTCTGTAGTCCACGTACTTTTTCTCCAATCAAGTTTCTTCACGAAACTATTTTTCCATTGCCTTCCCAGTATTCGTTATTCATTTCTGAAATTCCACTTCTCTTGAAGAGCCTCTATTTCTAAGCCCTCTCCAAAACTCGCATGTCCTCTTTTTACTGACTCCGAAAATTGACCTCGCTCTCTTACTCGGATAGACAAGAAATCTAAGCACAGGTAGCGACATAGAAAGGTGCTAGAACAACTACTCCTACTCTAGTATTTACCCTTAATTGTCATTACTATCATTTACACTCGGATTAAAATGCTAACGCGTATGCTTTTTCTAAGATCCCATGTTCGTATCTAATTCCCACTTGTACATCCGTCTCCAAAACGTGATAGGGGAAAAATCCTGCTCCTCACATTCCAATAGATCTCTCAGCAATTTTCAATTAGAGGAATTATCCTAATCTCTCCAAAACCCTGCCTTCCCGACTACAGTCAGAAATTACTCTCTTAGGGCCTTGTAGTAGCAATACAACTCTCAATCTCTAGTTATTGACAACCTTATACTTCCATCCCAACACTGACCAGCAACCCAAAAGCGTCACTCCTAATTAACTTAGAGGACCACGTCCCACTCTTTTCTTAATTCGCGTTTACGTATTAATCACCATTAGGAGAGGATCATAGCCAAATACTCTTTTTAAGAAAAACTCCTACTAGGGTCATTTGAAATTAAAGTCCATATCCCTCTATCATAACTTAAACTCTATTCTCACCTAGCTCCTATCATGTCCTACCAGGATTTGAGCAACTTCCTCCAATTGGGCAATAGAAAGCCACTAATCTCTCTTCCTACCATCTTTAATTCCTATAGAGGATCAGAACTTAAATTAGCGTAGGGCGATATATTAATAAAGTAGAAGTTTTGAATGCAGTCAAAGATCATATTTCATAAATTTATAACAAAGGAGGTACACAAGTGCACTACAAAAGGGCATTCCATCTTCAAAAGAGACATATAAAGTCATGTTACACTTACGAATCCAAATAAGCATAGAAAATAGTGAATAAACAAGTAATTATATCATGCATAAGCAAGGACGAGGACCACTGAGGGTTTGGCTCACAAAAGATCCATAGGTTTCTCAATTAAAGCCTCAAGTTTCGAGTTCAAACTCAAAGAATAGATACACTAACTAACTTAGGAGTCAAATAGGAACCAAGTCAATTCACACTAGGACTGGCCATTTCCAAGTGCAAATCGACTCAATCCCCATTATACCTTGTAGATGATTCACAGGATTTCTTACTTAAACCGTCAATCTAAGAAGCATTCCCCAATTTCACACCCATATATATATAAAATTAAAACCTCAAAGGATACCTCGAATTCTAGGGTTTATCTTAGTCACACTTGTTCCGATAAATATCGACTAGTATTATTGTTCAAGAATTTCACCTACTACTTTTCAAATCACCTCACCCAATTCTTTTCTTTTCCTATAATAGAGGAAACTCTAGTCCCTAATATTCTATCCAATAATCACTTAACACCACAGTCCGGCATCCTAAGTTTTAAAGCTTAGGATACACTACAGAGATTTGGAGCTTAAAGCTCTGATACCACCTGTGGCGGCCCCACTTCTCCCTAAGGCGAACCAAAGGGTTGGCGGGTCGCCTGCCTAGCTCTCGCTAGGACTCACGCACTCTAGTAACTAATTTCACCAAATATAAATCGAAAATAAACATTACTTCTCGAGCAAGTCACGTACTTAAATAATTCATACAATTCAACTTATACAGCCCAAAACACAATTCCAAGTACCAACGAAAACGTCGAGTTTAGTATACTTAAATTCAACTTAATTTACAATTTAAAGTTCCTAATCCAGGGCACAGAAGCACCACAGGATTCACATTCTCCCAAAAAACACAAAAATCATCCAAAAGATACTAACGTTTCCAAAAGTACAATTACAAAAGTGGGCATTCAAAATATAACATTTCTGTTCTAGTTCTCCAAGACTTCATGCATTTCAGAACCTGTCAAGGAAAACAATTTGGAAGGGATGAGCCAATAGCTCAGTGGTGCCTCGAAACATGCAATTCACATAAAGTAATTTAACAAGTACAAATAGACAAGTAAGCACTTAACAATTTAAGAAAGCGAAATAACATGACAAGAAAAGGATACGGGGCTCTCAGGAGCCAAAGTCCACGCACTTGATCAGAAAATTTATAGTAGTTGACACTCCGTCAACTTTCACTACCTAAACTCCATGTAGACATTTTCCCTAATCTACACATCTCCTAGCAACGTCTTCCTCCTTATTTTCGGGCCCGACTCCAACACAAATATTGCAAGCACTTTTACCAAGACGGCAGAGAGGTACCTCCCACTCTAATAGAGCGTGGTACGTGCATCCGTTTGGTTTATTTAGTCGACGAGACCACGCTCCAATCGACATTGCAACACTTGTACTTGTGGCATTTCACGCAATCACATAGCATATAACATTTCATGATATCTCTAGCAAGTACTTTTAACAAGTAGTTCAACTAGCAGTTAAACACGATTCATGCAAGAGACACTCACCTCAAGTGAAGTGTCTAGAATTCCAAACTTTGATCGAGATTGTGCTCTTCACCAACTCCTAAAATCATACAAATAATTCACATAAATTTCCACTTTTGAGTTGGCGAATTTAACTCGAGTCAACTAGCATTTAATTTCACTCAAAAATCCCAAACTAGTATTAATCGTTTTCTCAAAGTGAAATCCACAAATCAAGTGAAATTAAATTTTGAGGTTTCTTTAAAACCCAAAAACTTGCTAAATTCGTCAAATATTCCAACATCCAAGTTCTAGAATCATATAAGCCATTTAACACCAATTTGGTGTCACAAGTTGAGAAAAATCACATTTAAACCATTTAGAGGAATTTTCCCCTCAAATTTTTCCCAAACATATCTTGGGAAATTCCTTTAAGAGGCAATCATATAAACCAAGTAAAACTAGTCGTTAGAATTTCTATAAAATAGAAACTCCTTAAGTTTGCCAAATTCCACGACCAACTTAGTCCAATGATTTTCATGAAGGCAAAAACTTGAGTTTTTAGGAAAATTTCCAGATTTGACAAATTCCTCAAAATAGGGCATTTGGTCTAATAAAATTCAAGGTTATCAACTCAAGTGGACCTAGTAACAACGGTTAATGCTAGAAAACATTTTCGGGACAACTTTGGTCCACATTTACCCACAATGAAATCCAAACATCAAACCATTTCTAATTTCAAACAAAAATTCTGTTTTGGTATCTTCTTGAAGAATAAGATTTTGGTCCACTTTTTGGACGTAACCTCTACTAGATTTTTGTCCCAAATTGAGCTATACAAACCCCTTAATTAACACACAAATCATTTGAGCTCAAGTTATCATGAAAACAGTTCACAATTATCATTCAAAGCTGGAAAAATTTCAGGTGCATTCGGTAGCAAGTAGTCCATTTCCCCTTCAATTTATCCAAAATTTTTCAACTACCCAAAAGCTACATTTTCACCCAAACAATACTACCCATATAGGTTAACATGTATACAGCCCAAGTAGTTCAAAAATTTGTCAAAATTGACCCCCAAAATTCAACTAAAATCTGAAAAATTTCCAGAATCTTTGTACAGCATATACCTTCCTTTTCCTTCAATTCCTCAACATCATTTCAACTACGAAAGTGGTGCATTTTCGCTCAAATGACCATAGACATTCAGCTTAACATTTACACAATCCATGAAGCTCAATTTCTTGTCAAGAATCAGATCAAAAACTCGAACACAAACTGGGAAAATTTGGACAGTTTGGTTCAACAGCAGAGCAGTTTTCGTTTTTTGGTCACATCTCATTCAATTCAACTTAGATTTGAGCATGGTTGGAAACTACACTCATAGGGATACAATTTTTCAGAAGAAATCGTTTTAAAATTCTACTCATAACTAGCTCGAAATCTGGCAACAAAGCGCAGCTCATATCCTGGCTTCCAGTGAACCAGTGGAGCAGGACAGGTGACTTTAAAAGACTGCCACGGTTCACTCAGGTGGAACCAGGACGTGAATTTTACACCGTTGGAAAGCTGGAAGAGTCTAGTTTCTAATGGCGCTAACGGCACTCAATTTCGACGTCGGAGGGCAGAGTTATGATCGAAACAAAATGGCTGCCTGAGCCATACGGGAAAAATTTCCAGATTTTGCTGGTTTTGGAATTCATCACCTTTGGTCAACCAAACCTCAATATCTTTCAATGAAACTTTACACACAAATCCAAAAACACATAAACATCAAATACAAGCCGTTAAAACCTCAGAATTTCGCATGAAAAAGGTCGGTCTTGGCAGGGACAGAATCGGAACTTTTTGCTTCAAGAGCTCAATGAATTTTCTAGCAATAATGCACCTTTAATCTACTTCCTTAAGCACTAATTCAACAATAAAACCATCATCACAAAACACACATATAAACACATAAAACACCTCTAGCTTCATCAATCATTAGCTTAGAGGTTCAGCAACCCAACAAGTTTTACCAACGCAAGTTAACATTTCAAGAACCACAAGCTGCAAAATCTGAAATTTTTGGCTAAGGTGCTAAGCTGGAGTTTGTTACCTTCAAGTGGGTTGTTTACTAGCTAAATGTATTGTCTAGTTCCTCAAGTTGCTCCTAGAACCACAGAGGATCAGCCGGCTCCCTTGCTCTCTGTTTCCCTCTCGATCTGGCCAGTCACCGCAGCAGCACAGCAGCGACTGAAGATGAAGAGGGCTGGGGTTCTGGGGTTTTTGGTGAGCTTGAGGTGGTTCTGTGATTGGTGGAAGGAAGAAATAGGAAGCTGGTTTTTCTCCTTCACCTTGGTCCGAACAACCCAGCAGTAGTAGCAGCGGCAGGAGCAGCGAGAGTAGCAGCAGCAACAACGATCCTCTCCTTCCTCTTGCTCGATCTGGACAGCAGCAAGAAGTGGAGGTGGAAGCTGAAAATGGAAGCTTGAAGACTGGGTGTGAGTGGCTGAAGATGAGAGGCTGTTGGAGCTTGGAAGGCAGCGGTTTCTGCTTCTTCTTGCAGCAGAGGAGCGGAAGTTTAGAGGGGTAAGAAAAGGGTGGTAGCTGGTGACAAGATGGGAGGAAAATTGGGGTAGTCTAGGGAGTAGTCTAATTGACTTTTTGGCATGCTAATAATGGTGGGAAATTTTTGAATTGAATCGCGTTTACGCACCAGAATTTTATCTACTGGTAGGAATTCCCCATTTAACATATCCTCAGCTTAGTTGTACATTTTTATAACCTCTACATATCCCACATTTCAACTTAGGGCTACATTGCGCGTCAGTGCGCAAAAATTTACCCTAACGCTTAGTTGAACACGAACCGTCAAATAAATTTTTAAAAATTCATGTAAATTAAAATATAACATTTTTATAAGTGAAAACGTCATTAATAATATAAATACATATTATTTAATAATTTCAACATTTAAATAATATTTTGATTTTAATTTTCAAAAATTAATGAAATTTTGAGATCCTCACATCCTTCCCCCCTTAAAAGAATTTTGTCCTCAAAATTCTTACCTGTTCAAGTGAATAACTCTGGGTATTGGTCCTTCATGTCCTTCTCTGCCTCCCAAGTTGCCTCCTCGACATCTTGATTTCTCCACAAGACCTTAACTAAAGCAATCTTCTTATTCCTCAATTCTTTAATTTCACAATCCAAAACCTTAATCGAATGCTTTCATATTATAGGGATTCGTCCACTTCAATCTCATCTAAATAAATCACATGACTTGGATCGAGATGATATTTCTTAAGCATAGATATATGGAAGATGTTATGGACCTTGTCCATACTTGAAGGTAAATCTGACCTAATAAGCCACCAACTCGTTTTAGAACCTCAATCTACGGGATAATGGTTGGATCTGGAATCTTTTCTCTCCTTTATCTCTTCTGGTTAAAGCATACGACTAAAATCTGGGTGATATTCTTAGCGGAGACACAAGGATAACGCTAAGACTCCTAGCCCTACTTAAAGGCAAGCTCAACTGGTAAACTACTTCATTAATTGGTTTAAGAATCTTAAAGGATCCGCAAGTCAAATTTTTTTTTTTTTTTTTTAACCTAAGCCAAAATACGTCTTATAACGGAGCTGACATTATTGTGCAATCCCAAGTACTTGAAATACACCAGAGTTCATCTTAGGCTTCCCAAGCCCATGATTCCATGTACTAAAATTCCGTCATAAATTCCAAACCAAAGTAGAGTGGTATATTTCCAATGAAATGATAAGACTTACTAACCCTCTGGACTCAAAATGGTCAAAGAAATCATTCATTAGCACTCGATTTTCTGAAGAAGTAACTTGGTACAGGCCTTGTTTCTTTGTCTCTAAAAACGGCTAATGAGGATTTCGTCCCAAACACATCAGTCACGATTCGAGAAAGATAATTGAGGCTTCCGTGCATAACGGATATTTTTATGGGAAGAATATACTTTAAATTTTCCAAACAGAGTTAAAGGTACAGACTTTTCTTCATGACCCAAAAATCCAATGTTTTTACCAAAATCATTAATTCAAACTTCCTTTTTCCCCTAGTAATTTAAGAAGAGTAATTCTGCAATTTGAGACTGAGCTAGTAAAAGTAGATTTATATACATATATATGGAGGGGAGACGTACACAAGAAAGAGGTTTTAACAATAATCCTTCCTCAAATTCTTATTAACTATAAATCTCATTTGGTTGAGGAAAAGCCTTCTTACATTATTATCATAATTAAATTGACCTTTGACACTAAATACACTTGTAAGAAAATGTGGTCCAAATTTACAATTGACCAACCGAGTTTACAATTTCCAATAAAACTGTTTTGTACTAAATACGTCAAAAGGAAGGGAAAGTTTTTCTTTCTCTTTAGTTCGAAGGTGAGTCGAGACGGAAAAAAAATTAAACGTGCAGTTATCGAAATTTAGGTTTTAGTCCTAAAGCGTCAACATTGGTAAATGGACTCAACATTTAGCAGATGTTTAATGTTGGTCATGTAAATATTTGGTCAAAAGGATGCACTTAAACCCCACAAAATTTTGCTTTTGAAATTAACGCTGTTATTAGGAATATATCTACTTGTGGAAAAAGGGACAACAAGTATTTGGAATTATACGTAGTGTTGGTGGAGTACAAGAAAAAAATAAAAATAAAAAAATTTCCATTTAATTCAAATGATTAGGTAATGGGTCCAGGTCGGACCAAAGGAATTAGATGTAAAACTTAGAAGTTTGAATATCCATAATAGATTAAAACCTGTCCACGGGACCGATCACAAAATATATACGAAGCATTGCTTAAGTTTTCCCCAGGGACGAGTCGTACTAAGCACTTAACTCGACCAGTTCACCCTAACACCAGATACTAAATCTCAGAGTCATAGATTAAGTACCAAAGTTCCTACAAGAATACCAAAGTGTACAGGAAGTTCAAATGAGATATCAAGGATCCTTCACAACCCTCTCTACTTTGTGTGGGCAGCTAGACACCAAATGCTTAGAACTTCTACAACTAAAGCACTTATAGTTCTTTTTCCAACAGTTGTCGGCAGAGTGGTTTGGTTTCTTACAATAATCACAAAGGGAAACTGGTACTAGATCCCCGTCACTTCCCTTGCGCTTCCTTTTTGAACCATTGGAGCTTCCTTCACCCCCTTTTCCTTGGTTGTTAACCACTCCTTGAGACGCAATCGGGATAGGAGGACACACTTCCTCGGACTTGTCATATATTAACTCTAACGCCTCATAGTATTTCTTCTGTATGTCCACGTACTTTTTCTCCAATTCAAGTTTCTTCACGAACTATTGTTTCCATTGTCCTTCCCAGTATTCCGTTAGTTTCATCTGAAATTCCACTTTCTCTTGAAGAGCCTCTATTTCTCTAAGCATCTCTCCCAAACTCGCCATGTCCTCGTTTTACTGACCTCCGAAAATTGACCTTAGCTACTCTTTACTCGGATAGACAAGAAATCTAAGCACAGGTAGGGCGACATAGAAAGGTGCTAGAACACTACTCCTACTCTAGTATTTACCCTTAATTGTCATTACTATCATTTACACTCGGATTAAAACGCTAACGCGTATGTTTTTTCTAAGATCCCATGTTCGTATCTAATTCCCACTTGTACATCCGTCTCCAAAACGTGATAGGGGAAAAACCCTGCTCCTCACATTCCAATAGATCTCTCAGCATCTTCAATTAGAGGAATTATCCTAATCTCTCCAAAACCCTGCCTTCCCGACTACAGTCAGAAATTACTCTCTTAGGGCCTTGTAGTAGCAATACAACTCTCAATCTCTAGTTATTGACAACCTTATACTTCCATCCCAACACTGACCAGCAACCCAAAAGCGTCACTCCTAGTTAACTTAGAGAACCACGTCCCACACTTTTCTTAATTCGCGTTTACGTATTAATCACCATTAGAAGAGGGTCATAGCCAAATACTCTTTTTAAGAAAAACTCCTACTAGGGTTATTTGAAATTAAAGTCCATATCCCTCTATCATAACTTAAACTCTATTCTCGCCTAGCTCCTATCATGTCCTACCAGGATTTGAGCAACTTCCTCCAATTGGGCAATAGAAAGCTACTAATCTCTCTTCCTACCATCTTTAATTCCTATAGAGGACCAGAACTTAAAATAGCGTAGGGCGATTTATTAATAAAGTAGAAGTTTTGAATGCAGTCAAAGATCATATTTCATAAATTTATAACAAAGGAGGTACACAAGTGCACTACAAAAGGGCATTCCATCTTCAAAAGAGACATACAAAGTCATGTTACACTTACGAATCCAAATAAGCACAGAAAATAGTGAATAAACAAGTAATTATATCATGCATAAGCAAGGACGAGGACCAACTGAGGGTTTGGCTCACAAAAGATCCATAGGTTTCTCAATTAAAGCCTCAAGCTTCGAGTTCAAACTCAAAGAATAGATACACTAACTAACTTAGGAGTCAAATAGGAACCAAGTCAATTCACACTGGGACTGGCCATTTCCAAGTGCAAATCGACTCAATCCACATTATACCTCGTAGATGGTTCACAGGATTTCTTACTTAAATCGTCAATCTAAGAAGCATTCCCCAATTTCGCACCCATATATATATAAAATTAAAACCTTAAAGGATACCTCGAATTCTAGGGTTTATCTTAGTCACACTTGTTCCGATAAATATCGACTAGTATTATTGTTCAAGAATTTCACCTACTACTTTTCAAATCACCTCACCCAATTCTTTTCTTTTCGTATAATAGAGGAAACTCTAGTCCCTAATATTATATCCAATAATCACTTAACACCACAGTCCGGCATCCAAAGTTTTAAAGTCTAGGATACACTACAGAGATTTGGAGCCTAAAGCTCTGATACCACCTGTGGCGGCCCCACTTCTCCCTAAGCCGAACCATAGGGTTGGCGGGTCGCCTGCCTAGCTCTCGCTAGGACTCACGCACTCTAGTAACTAATTTCACCAAATATAAATCGAAAACAAACCTTACTTCTCGAGCAAGTCACGTACTTAAATAATTCATACAATTCAACTTATACAGCCCAAAACACAATTCCAAGTACCAACGAAAACGTCGAGTTTAGTATACTTAAATTCAACTTAATTTACAATTTAAAGTTCTTAATCCAGGGCACAGAAGCACCACAGGATTCATATTCTCCCAAAAATACAAAAATCATCCAAAAGATACTAACGTTTCCAAAAGTACAATTACAAAAGTGGGCATTCAAAATATAACATTTCTGTTCTAGTTCTCCAAGACTTCATGCATTTCAGAACCTGTCAAGGAAAACAATTTGGAAGGGATGAGCCAATAGCTCAGTGGTGCCTCGAAACATGCAATTCACATAAGGCGATTTAACAAGTGCAAATAGACAATTAAGCACTTAACAATTTAAGAAAGCAAAATAACATGACAAGAAAAGGATACGGGGCTCTCAGGAGCCAAAGTCCACGCACTTGATCAGAAAATTTATAGTAGTTGACACTCCGTCAACTTTCACTACCTAAACTCCATGTAGACATTTTCCCTAATCTACACATCTCCTAGCAACGTCTTCCCCCTTATTTTCGGGCCCGACTCCAACACGAATTTTGCAAGCACTTTTACCAAGACGGCAGAGAGGTACCTCCCACTCCAATAGAGCGTGGTACGTGCATCCGTTTGGTTTATTTAGTCGACGAGACCACGCTCCAATCGACATTGCAACACTTGTACTTGTGATATTTCACGCAATCACATAGCATGTAACATTTCATGATATCTCTAGCAAGTACTTTTAACAAGTAGTTCAACTAGCAGTTAAACACGATTCATGCAAGAGACACTCACCTCAAGTGAAGTGTCTAGAATTCCAATCTTTGATCGAGATTGTGCTCTTCACCAACTCCTAGAATCATACAAATAATTCACATAAATTTCCACTTTTGAGTTGGCGAATTTAACTCGAGTCAACTAGCATTTAATTTCACTCAAAATCCCAAACTAGTATTAATCATTTTCTCAAAGTGAAATCCACAAATCGAGTGAAATTAAATTTTGAGGTTTCTTTAAAACCCAAAAACTTGCTAAATTCGTCAAATATTCCAACATCCAAATTCTAGAATCATATAAGCCATTTAACACCAATTTGGTGTCACAAGTTGAGAAAAATCACATTTAAACAATTTAGAGGAATTTTCCCCTCAAATTTTTCCCAAACATATCTTGGGAAATTCCTTTAAGAGGCAATCATATAAACCAAGTAAAACTAGTCGTTAGAATTTCTATAAATTAGAAACTCCTTAAGTTTGCCAAATTCCACGACCAACTTAGTCCAATGTTTTTCATGAAGGCAAAAACTTGAGTTTTTAGGAAAATTTCCAGATTTGACAAATTCCTCAAACAATTAGTGGGCATTGGTCTCTAATATACAGATTTCAACTCGTTATAACTCAAAAATTTGTAAAGCTATTAAACCAACGGTTAATGCTGAAAACATTTCGGGACACTTTGGGGTCCATATCTATCCCGACAATGAAATTCCAAACATCAAAAACCTTTTCTAATTTCAACAAAAATTCTGTTTTCGGTACCTCTTCTTGAAATAAATTTTTGCTTTCCACTTTTTGGAACGCACCTCTACTTAGATTTTTGTCCCAAATTGAGCTATAAAAACCCCTTAATTAATACACAAATCATTTGAGCTCAAGTTATCGTGAAAACAGTTCACAATTATCATTCAAAGCTGGAAAAATTTCAGGTGCATTCGGTAGCAAGTAGTCCATTTCCCCTTCAATTTATCCAAAATTTTTCAACTACCCAAAAGCTACATTTTCACCCAAACAATACTACCCATATAGGTTAACATGTATACAGCCCAAGTAGTTCAAAAATTTGTCAAAATTGACCCCCAAAATTCAACTAAAATCTGAAAAATTTCCAGAATCTTTGTACAGCATATACCTTCCTTTTCCTTCAATTCCTCAACATCATTTCAACTACGAAAGTGGTGCATTTTCGCTCAAATGACCATAGACATTCAGCTTAACATTTACACAATCCATGAAGCTCAATTTCTTGTCAAGAATCAGATCAAAAACTCGAACACAAACTGGGAAAATTTGGACAGTTTGGTTCAACAGCAGAGCAGTTTTCGTTTTTTGGTCACATCTCATTCAATTCAACTTAGATTTGAGCATGGTTGGAAACTACACTCATAGGGATACAATTTTTCAGAAGAAATCGTTTTAAAATTCTACTCATAACTAGCTCGAAATCTGGCAACAAAGCGCAGCTCATATCCTGGCTTCCAGTGAACCAGTGGAGCAGGACAGGTGACTTTAAAAGACTGCCACGGTTCACTCAGGTGGAACCAGGACGTGAATTTTACACCGTTGGAAAGCTGGAAGAGTCTAGTTTCTAATGGCGCTAACGGCACTCAATTTCGACGTCGGAGGGCAGAGTTATGATCGAAACAAAATGGCTGCCTGAGCCATACGGGAAAAATTTCCAGATTTTGCTGGTTTTGGAATTCATCACCTTTGGTCAACCAAACCTCAATATCTTTCAATGAAACTTTACACACAAATCCAAAAACACATAAACATCAAATACAAGCCGTTAAAACCTCAGAATTTCGCATGAAAAAGGTCGGTCTTGGCAGGGACAGAATCGGAACTTTTTGCTTCAAGAGCTCAATGAATTTTCTAGCAATAATGCACCTTTAATCTACTTCCTTAAGCACTAATTCAACAATAAAACCATCATCACAAAACACACATATAAACACATAAAACACCTCTAGCTTCATCAATCATTAGCTTAGAGGTTCAGCAACCCAACAAGTTTTACCAACGCAAGTTAACATTTCAAGAACCACAAGCTGCAAAATCTGAAATTTTTGGCTAAGGTGCTAAGCTGGAGTTTGTTACCTTCAAGTGGGTTGTTTACTAGCTAAATGTATTGTCTAGTTCCTCAAGTTGCTCCTAGAACCACAGAGGATCAGCCGGCTCCCTTGCTCTCTGTTTCCCTCTCGATCTGGCCAGTCACCGCAGCAGCACAGCAGCGACTGAAGATGAAGAGGGCTGGGGTTCTGGGGTTTTTGGTGAGCTTGAGGTGGTTCTGTGATTGGTGGAAGGAAGAAATAGGAAGCTGGTTTTTCTCCTTCACCTTGGTCCGAACAACCCAGCAGTAGTAGCAGCGGCAGGAGCAGCGAGAGTAGCAGCAGCAACAACGATCCTCTCCTTCCTCTTGCTCGATCTGGACAGCAGCAAGAAGTGGAGGTGGAAGCTGAAAATGGAAGCTTGAAGACTGGGTGTGAGTGGCTGAAGATGAGAGGCTGTTGGAGCTTGGAAGGCAGCGGTTTCTGCTTCTTCTTGCAGCAGAGGAGCGGAAGTTTAGAGGGGTAAGAAAAGGGTGGTAGCTGGTGACAAGATGGGAGGAAAATTGGGGTAGTCTAGGGAGTAGTCTAATTGACTTTTTGGCATGCTAATAATGGTGGGAAATTTTTGAATTGAATCGCGTTTACGCACCAGAATTTTATCTACTGGTAGGAATTCCCCATTTAACATATCCTCAGCTTAGTTGTACATTTTTATAACCTCTACATATCCCACATTTCAACTTAGGGCTACATTGCGCGTCAGTGCGCAAAAATTTACCCTAACGCTTAGTTGAACACGAACCGTCAAATAAATTTTTAAAAATTCATGTAAATTAAAATATAACATTTTTATAAGTGAAAACGTCATTAATAATATAAATACATATTATTTAATAATTTCAACATTTAAATAATATTTTGATTTTAATTTTCAAAAATTAATGAAATTTTGAGATCCTCACATCCTTCCCCCCTTAAAAGAATTTTGTCCTCAAAATTCTTACCTGTTCAAGTGAATAACTCTGGGTATTGGTCCTTCATGTCCTTCTCTGCCTCCCAAGTTGCCTCCTCGACATCTTGATTTCTCCACAAGACCTTAACTAAAGCAATCTTCTTATTCCTCAATTCTTTAATTTCACAATCCAAAACCTTAATCGAATGCTTTCATATTATAGGGATTCGTCCACTTCAATCTCATCTAAATAAATCACATGACTTGGATCGAGATGATATTTCTTAAGCATAGATATATGGAAGATGTTATGGACCTTGTCCATACTTGAAGGTAAATCTGACCTAATAAGCCACCAACTCGTTTTAGAACCTCAATCTACGGGATAATGGTTGGATCTGGAATCTTTTCTCTCCTTTATCTCTTCTGGTTAAAGCATACGACTAAAATCTGGGTGATATTCTTAGCGGAGACACAAGGATAACGCTAAGACTCCTAGCCCTACTTAAAGGCAAGCTCAACTGGTAAACTACTTCATTAATTGGTTTAAGAATCTTAAAGGATCCGCAAGTCAAATTTTTTTTTTTTTTTTTTAACCTAAGCCAAAATACGTCTTATAACGGAGCTGACATTATTGTGCAATCCCAAGTACTTGAAATACACCAGAGTTCATCTTAGGCTTCCCAAGCCCATGATTCCATGTACTAAAATTCCGTCATAAATTCCAAACCAAAGTAGAGTGGTATATTTCCAATGAAATGATAAGACTTACTAACCCTCTGGACTCAAAATGGTCAAAGAAATCATTCATTAGCACTCGATTTTCTGAAGAAGTAACTTGGTACAGGCCTTGTTTCTTTGTCTCTAAAAACGGCTAATGAGGATTTCGTCCCAAACACATCAGTCACGATTCGAGAAAGATAATTGAGGCTTCCGTGCATAACGGATATTTTTATGGGAAGAATATACTTTAAATTTTCCAAACAGAGTTAAAGGTACAGACTTTTCTTCATGACCCAAAAATCCAATGTTTTTACCAAAATCATTAATTCAAACTTCCTTTTTCCCCTAGTAATTTAAGAAGAGTAATTCTGCAATTTGAGACTGAGCTAGTAAAAGTAGATTTATATACATATATATGGAGGGGAGACGTACACAAGAAAGAGGTTTTAACAATAATCCTTCCTCAAATTCTTATTAACTATAAATCTCATTTGGTTGAGGAAAAGCCTTCTTACATTATTATCATAATTAAATTGACCTTTGACACTAAATACACTTGTAAGAAAATGTGGTCCAAATTTACAATTGACCAACCGAGTTTACAATTTCCAATAAAACTGTTTTGTACTAAATACGTCAAAAGGAAGGGAAAGTTTTTCTTTCTCTTTAGTTCGAAGGTGAGTCGAGACGGAAAAAAAATTAAACGTGCAGTTATCGAAATTTAGGTTTTAGTCCTAAAGCGTCAACATTGGTAAATGGACTCAACATTTAGCAGATGTTTAATATGTTGAGGTTCATTGTTGTACAGATGTACTTCTATGGAATTAAAAGGAATGACTCGTTTACTTAGATACACGCCCAGCAATTTTCGCACACTTTTTGAAAGTACGTGTTTATTGAATCAGATGCTTAGGGGTGGGAAACAGGGATCATAGTATTGTGGAGATGTATAATGCAGTAGTTGGTTCGGTACGATGTACCAAGTTAACATTAATAACACAATAAAGTAAAAAATATAGATAAAAAAAAGAAATCGGTTGTAGATAGCCTATGTTAATTGGTCATATTGGGATTCAGGTTTTTGCTAAATTGTTGGTCTGCAGGTCTGGGAGAATGGGAACTAAGATTTGTAAAACTAGCTAGGAAGAGCAATTTAGATAAGATATCTCTCATAAATACGCATATAACAACAATGTGTCACCAGCAGAGGAGGAGAAGCGCAAGAAGCACGAGGTAATTATATACTGAAGACATATGCGCGTTAAGGTTTCCTGCAACACTGCGAGACCACGAGATCGTAAAATATGACGCACTTAACTCGAGCCAAAATCTTCACCATATCAAAATAAAGCCATCAGATTATGTGCTGACCAAGATTCAATTAGGATAAATCTAAGAGAATGCTATAAGGGCGGATTAAGTATGCCCATACAAGATCCTACAAATGCAATAACCCCAAAGGTATAAACAGGAAGTTGAAATGAGAAAAGTCAAGGGAGATCTTTCACAACCTTTTCTCTCACTTCCACTGTGGTGCGGCTAAGCATTGACCACGAATATGAGAAGATGTATTTATGAATACTTCTAGCGCAAGTCTAATATGCACATCGTCATCACGTTATATATTTACCAACCAATATGTGTACGGTCAAAGTGGTTTGGTTTCTGTTGACGTAATATCTGTAGTCGAGGGGAAACTGTGTTACACTTAAGACTCTGAAAAGCCCACCCGTACACTTTCCATATTTTGTGTGGCTTGCTATTAGTATTTTAGTAAGTTTGTGCTATGTTACGCTTGAAATACTTAATTGGAAATAGTTTCCCTTTAGCCTGTTAAATACCGCCCCTGAAAATGATCCCTCTGTTCTTTTTGTCTGGTGTTTCTCCTTCGCTCTTGTTAAATGTAATTCAAAGGTGTTGACCTTTGAGACGACAAAGTCGGGCTGATACAGGTGTGCACTAGCTCATCTTATTTATATCAAACTGCCGCGGACTTGTCATATATTAACTCTAACGCCTCATAGTATTTTTTCTGTATGTCCACGACTTTTTTCTCACAATTCAAGCTTCTTCACGAACTCTTGTTTCCATCGTCCCTTAACCCAGTATTCGTTAGTTTTCGTCTGAAATTCCCACTTCTCTTGAAGAGCCTCTATTTCTTAAGCATCTCTCCCAAAACTCGCCATGTCCGGTGGGTTCCTTGAGCTGTGAGAATAGATGAGACATGTAGGAGAGAAGCTACTCTTTACTCGGATAGACCGAAGAAATCTTAAGCACAGGTAGGTGTGTATATAGAAAGGTGTCTAGAACACTGACTCTACTCTGGTATTTACCCTTAATTGTCATTACTATCATTTACACTCGGATTAAAATGCTAACGCGTATGCTTTTTCTAAGATCCCATGTTCGTATCTAATTCCCACTTGTACATCCGTCTCCAAAACGTGATAGGGGAAAAATCCTGCTCCTCACATTCCAATAGATCTCTCAGCAATTTTCAATTAGAGGAATTATCCTAATCTCTCCAAAACCCTGCCTTCCCGACTACAGTCAGAAATTACTCTCTTAGGGCCTTGTAGTAGCAATACAACTCTCAATCTCTAGTTATTGACAACCTTATACTTCCATCCCAACACTGACCAGCAACCCAAAAGCGTCACTCCTAATTAACTTAGAGGACCACGTCCCACTCTTTTCTTAATTCGCGTTTACGTATTAATCACCATTAGGAGAGGATCATAGCCAAATACTCTTTTTAAGAAAAACTCCTACTAGGGTCATTTGAAATTAAAGTCCATATCCCTCTATCATAACTTAAACTCTATTCTCACCTAGCTCCTATCATGTCCTACCAGGATTTGAGCAACTTCCTCCAATTGGGCAATAGAAAGCCACTAATCTCTCTTCCTACCATCTTTAATTCCTATAGAGGATCAGAACTTAAATTAGCGTAGGGCGATATATTAATAAAGTAGAAGTTTTGAATGCAGTCAAAGATCATATTTCATAAATTTATAACAAAGGAGGTACACAAGTGCACTACAAAAGGGCATTCCATCTTCAAAAGAGACATATAAAGTCATGTTACACTTACGAATCCAAATAAGCATAGAAAATAGTGAATAAACAAGTAATTATATCATGCATAAGCAAGGACGAGGACCACTGAGGGTTTGGCTCACAAAAGATCCATAGGTTTCTCAATTAAAGCCTCAAGTTTCGAGTTCAAACTCAAAGAATAGATACACTAACTAACTTAGGAGTCAAATAGGAACCAAGTCAATTCACACTAGGACTGGCCATTTCCAAGTGCAAATCGACTCAATCCCCATTATACCTTGTAGATGATTCACAGGATTTCTTACTTAAACCGTCAATCTAAGAAGCATTCCCCAATTTCACACCCATATATATATAAAATTAAAACCTCAAAGGATACCTCGAATTCTAGGGTTTATCTTAGTCACACTTGTTCCGATAAATATCGACTAGTATTATTGTTCAAGAATTTCACCTACTACTTTTCAAATCACCTCACCCAATTCTTTTCTTTTCCTATAATAGAGGAAACTCTAGTCCCTAATATTCTATCCAATAATCACTTAACACCACAGTCCGGCATCCTAAGTTTTAAAGCTTAGGATACACTACAGAGATTTGGAGCTTAAAGCTCTGATACCACCTGTGGCGGCCCCACTTCTCCCTAAGGCGAACCAAAGGGTTGGCGGGTCGCCTGCCTAGCTCTCGCTAGGACTCACGCACTCTAGTAACTAATTTCACCAAATATAAATCGAAAATAAACATTACTTCTCGAGCAAGTCACGTACTTAAATAATTCATACAATTCAACTTATACAGCCCAAAACACAATTCCAAGTACCAACGAAAACGTCGAGTTTAGTATACTTAAATTCAACTTAATTTACAATTTAAAGTTCCTAATCCAGGGCACAGAAGCACCACAGGATTCACATTCTCCCAAAAAACACAAAAATCATCCAAAAGATACTAACGTTTCCAAAAGTACAATTACAAAAGTGGGCATTCAAAATATAACATTTCTGTTCTAGTTCTCCAAGACTTCATGCATTTCAGAACCTGTCAAGGAAAACAATTTGGAAGGGATGAGCCAATAGCTCAGTGGTGCCTCGAAACATGCAATTCACATAAAGTAATTTAACAAGTACAAATAGACAAGTAAGCACTTAACAATTTAAGAAAGCGAAATAACATGACAAGAAAAGGATACGGGGCTCTCAGGAGCCAAAGTCCACGCACTTGATCAGAAAATTTATAGTAGTTGACACTCCGTCAACTTTCACTACCTAAACTCCATGTAGACATTTTCCCTAATCTACACATCTCCTAGCAACGTCTTCCTCCTTATTTTCGGGCCCGACTCCAACACAAATATTGCAAGCACTTTTACCAAGACGGCAGAGAGGTACCTCCCACTCTAATAGAGCGTGGTACGTGCATCCGTTTGGTTTATTTAGTCGACGAGACCACGCTCCAATCGACATTGCAACACTTGTACTTGTGGCATTTCACGCAATCACATAGCATATAACATTTCATGATATCTCTAGCAAGTACTTTTAACAAGTAGTTCAACTAGCAGTTAAACACGATTCATGCAAGAGACACTCACCTCAAGTGAAGTGTCTAGAATTCCAAACTTTGATCGAGATTGTGCTCTTCACCAACTCCTAAAATCATACAAATAATTCACATAAATTTCCACTTTTGAGTTGGCGAATTTAACTCGAGTCAACTAGCATTTAATTTCACTCAAAAATCTCCAAACTAGTATTAATCGTTTTCTCAAAGTGAAATCCACAAATCGAGTGAAATTAAATTTTGAGGTTTCTTTAAAACCCAAAAACTTGCTAAATTCGTCAAATATTCCAACATCCAAGTTCTAGAATCATATAAGCCATTTAACACCAATTTGGTGTCACAAGTTGAGAAAAATCACATTTAAACCATTTAGAGGAATTTTCCCCTCAAATTTTTCCCAAACATATCTTGGGAAATTCCTTTAAGAGGCAATCATATAAACCAAGTAAAACTAGTCGTTAGAATTTCTATAAAATAGAAACTCCCTAAGTTTGCCAAATTCCACGACCAACTTAGTCCAATGATTTTCATGAAGGCAAAAACTTGAGTTTTTAGGAAAATTTCCAGATTTGACAAATTCCTCAAAATAGGGCATTTGGTCTAATAAAATTCAAGTTTATCAACTCAAAGTGGACCTAGTAACAACGGTTAATGCTAGAAAACATTTTCGGGACAACTTTGGTCCACATTTACCCACAATGAAATCCAAACATCAAACCATTTCTAATTTCAAACAAAAATTCTGTTTTGGTATCTTCTTGAAGAATAAGATTTTGGTCCACTTTTTGGACGTAACCTCTACTAGATTTTTGTTCCAAATTGAGCTATACAAACCCCTTAATTAATACACAAATCATTTGAGCTCAAGTTATCGTGAAAACAGTTCACAATTATCATTCAAAGCTGGAAAAATTTCAGGTGCATTCGGTAGCAAGTAGTCCATTTCCCCTTCAATTTATCCAAAATTTTTCAACTACCCGAAAGCTACATTTTCACCCAAACAATACTACCCATATAGGTTAACATGTATACAGCCCAAGTAGTTCAAAATTTTGTCAAAATTGACCCCCAAAATTCGACTAAAATCTGGAAAATTTCCAGAATTTTTTGGACAGCATATACCTTCCTTTTCCTTCAATTCCTCAACATCATTTCAACAACGAAAGTGGTGCATTTTCCCTCAAATGACCATAGACATTCAGCTTAACATTTACACAATCCATGAAGCTCAATTTCTTGTCAAGAATCAGATCAAAAACTCGAACACAAACTGGGAAAATTTGGACAGTTTGGTTCAACAGCAGAGCAGTTTTCGTATTTTGGTCACATCTCATTCAATTCAACTTAGATTTGAGCATGGTTGGTAGCGTTAGAAACTAAACTCATAGGGATACAATTTTTCAGAAGAAATCATTTTAAAATTCTACTCATAACTAGCTCGAAATCTGGCAACAAAACGCAGCTCATATCCTGGCTTCCAGTGAACCAGTGGGGCAGGACAGGTGACTTTAAAAGACTGCCACAGTTCACTCAGGTGGAACCAGGTCGTGAATTTTACACCGTTGGAAAGCTGGAAGAGTCTAGTTTCTAATGGCGCTAACGGCACTCAATTTCGATGTCGGAAGGCAGAGTTATGATCGAAACAAAATGGCTGCCTGAGCCATACGGGAAAAATTTCCAGATTTTGCTGGTTTTGGAATTCATCACCTTTGGTCAACCAAACCTCAATATCTTTCAATGAAACTTTACACACAACTCCAACAACACATAAAAATCAAATACAAGCCGTTAAAACCTCAGAATTTCGCATGAAAAAGGTCGGTCTTGGCAGGGGCAGAATCGGAACTTTTTGCTTCAAGAGCTCAATGAAGTTTCTAGCAATAATGCGCCTTTAATCTACTTCCTAAGCAATAATTCAACAATAAAACCATCATCAAACATCATCACGCATCAACTCAAAGTGGGAGTTCATAGAGCCCACATTTAACAATTTCCAACAAGCAATCCAGTTCATTACCTAAGTAAAAATTGCAAAACAACAACGGTAACCAAGCTGGAATTTTGCCTTCCCATTTCGGCCAGCTCTCCATTTTCATTCTTAAAATTTCCCAAACATTTACCCACCACAAAACAACATATAAACACATAAAACACCTATAGCTTCATCAATCATTAGCTTAGAGGTTCAGCAACCCAACAAGTTTCACCAACGCAAGTTAACATTTCAAGAACCACAAGCTGCAAAATCTGAATTTTTGGCTAAGGTGCTAAGCTGGAGTTTGTTACCTTCAAGTGGGTTGTTTACTAGCTAAATGTATTGTCTAGTTCCTCAAGTTGCTCCTAGAACCACAGAGGATCAGCCGGCTCCCTTGCTCTCTGTTTCCCTCTCGGTCTGGCCAGTCACCGCAGCAGCACAGCAGCGACTGAAGATGAAGAGGGCTGGGGTTCTGGGGTTTTTGGTGAGCTTGAGATGGTTCTGTGGTCGGTGGAAGGAAGAAATAGGAAGCTGGTTTTTCTTCTTCAGCCTGGTCCGAACAACCCAGCAGTAGTAGCAGCGGCAAGAGCAGCGAGAGTAGCAGCAGCAACAACGATCCTCTCCTTCCTCTTGCTCGATCTGGACAGCAGCAAAGAAGTGGAGGTGGAAGCTGAAAATGGAAGCTTGAAGACTGGGTGTGAGTGGCTGAAGATGAGAGGCTGTTGGAGCTTGGAAGGCAGCGGTTTCTGCTTCTTCTTGCAGCAGAGGAGCGGAAGTTTAGAGGGGTAAGAAAAGGGTGGTAGCTGGTGACAAGATGGGAGAAAATTGGGGTAGTCTAGGGAGTAGTCTAATTGACTTTTGGGCATGCTAATAATGGTGGGAAAATTTTGAATTGAATCGCGTTTACGTGCGAGAATTTTATCTACTGGTAGGAATTCCCCATTTAACACATTCTCAGCTTAGTTGTACATTTTTATAACCTCTACATATCCCACATTTCAACTTAGGGCTACATTGCGCGTCAGTGCGCAAAAATTTACCCTAACGCTTAGTCGAACGTGAACCGTCAAATAAATTTTTAAAAATTCATGTAAATTAAAATATAACATTTTTATAAGTGAAAACATCATTAATAATATAAATACACATTATTAAATATAAATACATATTATTTAATAATTTCAACATTAAATAATATTTTGATTTTAATTTTCAAAAATTAATGAAATTTTGAGATCCTCACACCAATGATAATGTTGGTCATAATGATGCATTCGCCCAAGTATTTGGGCGTGTGTGCATGTATGGTCTAGATGTGACACCATCAGACAAATGGGGTAATGTACCTAGTTGCAGCACTTGTCAACGTATTGTTATGGAGCAAAAGGAAGCAATTACTAAGATGGAAGAAAAATTTGCTGAGCAAGATCAGCAGCTAAAGACCAAGCCAAAGAACTTGCAGAGCTCAAAGCAATGGTGTGTCAACAGCAAAATAGTGGCTCAAAAACTGGTGGCTCGATAAATTCAACATCCTCTAATCATATCTGAAAATCACCTATTGGTACTCATTCTCTTCAGGTATGTTCATGATTTTTTCAAGAATTTATTATGATTATATCATGTGAGGATACTCACTTTTATTGTTTGAAACTTGTTGATACATTAAACTGTAATTTTGTTTGGTTACGTTAAATAGTAAAACATGGCAATTTCAACTTAGTAGAGTCGTGGTTTTTAAGTTTTATTGCTGAAAATTGGAGAAATGCTCAAATTGCAGGGGAGACTCTACCAAATTTTTGTTTAATAAATCTACCTAATTCAATTCTATGACTTTAAATTATCTTGTAGAAAGGTGATTGGGTGGATATTTTCAACTTGTTTGATCCAACAAAATCTCTAGCCATTGGTCGCCGCCAAGGAATTGATCCTTCTCAAGTTGTTGGTGGACAACCATTAGGACCATGTTAGTGTGAAATACTGGTACAAATTGTGGTGGAACAAAATGAACAATTGATAAGGCCTTATGGGCTATTGCAGACAATTGAAGATGCACTTAATGCACCGATTGCTTGGCCACTGAAATTGGTATATTTTGACACAAGACTGTTCAATTTTTTTCTTTGCAAATATTTGTAAGTTAGATGCAAAATGAAGTGGTGTTCTTACTTAATCTACTAATTTTATAGGTGAAGATTCATGAGGATTGATAGTTGCACTTTAGGAAAAGACACTGCTGGATTCTATTGTGAGAGTTCGATGGCACTCTTTTGTTTAGAGAAGCAATGCTAGTTTTTTGAGTTAACTTCAAATATCTGGTTTTTTTTTTTTTTTTTTGCATTCTTGAGGATGTTGCTGGATTCTATTGCAAGATTTGGATAGCAGCCTTTTGTTTAGAGAATCAATGCTAGTTTTTGAATTAACTTTAGATTTGTGGAATTTTTTGCTTTATTTAGGATGTCACTAGTACTTTATGAAACGGTCACAAAGTATACTATGATGTATAAACTTTCAAGCAGATTTATATTCTTTGGCACAATGGCTATCTTATTATTGCATATTATGTATTTAGCATATTGTATAAGCATATTAGAGTAGAAAATTTGAATGAAAATTGCACCCAAAAAAAAGAGCTATTGAGGCGCTTGCCAATGTCTGCATTGAAACTAATGTATCTAGTAAAATAACATATTGTAACACTTTTTGAGTGTTTGAAGATTCCTTTTTACAATGGTAGAAAATGCTTGAAAGATAGGTAAACACTACATTGTAAGCTGCCTTTGCTAATGTATATAATGCACTTCATTGTGCCTAGATAATCACCTTTTGGCAACATGTCCAAGTGTCCTAAAAAGGACAACAATGATACCAAGTAAAGCCCCATTATAGTGTACCTTTAGAGACATTGGTCTGTGCCTATTTGCAATTTCTATCATGGCAATCATGAGTGCATCAAATTCATTAAACATGGCATTAGAAAGCGCCTCCAACCTTTTCCAAACAGGTGATTTAGTAGACATTTGATGTGTGCGCCTCAATAGCCTAGGTGCCCCTAAAAGTTCTCTATTGCATCATTTTGTTGCGCCTCCAAATATATTTTTTCTTGTAGTGGATATTTGGCATTTTTGCTTGCTCTTGACAAACATTCTGTAACAGATCACACTGAGTAGAATGTTGAGAATTAGAGATAGCAGATAGAAGGAGAGAAGAGAGGTGATCAGAAGGAAAAAGGGAGAATAGAGAGGGCAGAGAGGAAGAGAAAGATTGAGATATTATTGAGAGAGAAAATCTGTATTACAATCAAGCTGCGTCTCTATTAGACAGATGCATTATTTATACAGATCATAGCCCTCAGCTCAAGAAACAATCTTCAAATGGCTAACTAATTTTCCCGCCAAGTAACTAACTTCCAATTCTATTGTAACAATGCTCAGTCACGTGACCCTTCCCCTGTGATCACATTTCCGCTGCTCATTCCCTTGCTGACTCATCTTGGTAGCTGGTGCATGTAGTCTGAACTGATACTGGCTGAACTGATACTGGCCATAACACATTCTCTCCCTTTCCTCTTCAATTCATGTGTTGAGATCTATTAGGGATTTGGGTTGACTAGGAACATGATGTACTTAGTTCACTATTTGGTTATTTCTGTGCGGACAAAAAGGTCCTTTTATAAAACACATACTGCCATTCATGTGATTTGTCTTTTCAGTTGCAAAACCGGATAAACTAGCCAAAAGGGCCATGGTTCCCTATTTTACAAATTGGAGGGTTAAAAGTTGACTACTAATAGTTGGAAGGTTAAATTTTACCTAAACTAAAAGTTCAAGGGCCAAACGGAACATTTCCCCAAAATTTTATGCTTTCTTGGTAAACTAACATAGACAAAAGAAAAAAAAAACTAATTTTCTTTCACATTCCCACACTTCTTTGGCAAACAAACACTATCTAAATTGAACCATAAACACTTATTACACTACAGAAAATGTGTAGTTTGCACCTTGGGTAAAGTAATATGCTCTTTGGAAGTTAAATGCCTCAACTTCACAGCCAATTAGACAGATGCAGCACAAGAAGATTATTAATCGAACTAATACGACCACGAATATTGCTTATTAGCAGCCAAACAGCATCATTTTATACTTTGATTAAAGTAAAACAGAGAAAAGTAAATTAATGGCACATTAAGCACTACAAAGACTACATAACATTAAAATTTTCAAGTCTCAACACATCAACCTGGTAGATCACAATAGAACAAATACAAATCACAATATCTCTGTTTTGCCATTGCCAATCATTTTTCCAGAAACCAACATTATTTTCGTGAGACAAATGAAATTACAATGTAGTATGTGGATATCGAACGAAGCCATTTTCAATTTGACTGAGTATTGTGCTTCTTTTTTTTCTTTTTTCTTAATTTGTTTCCTTAACAATCCCGATTATGTAAAACATCCACAATAATGTTGATCATGCATAATAATCATACCCCTACAATAATGTCGATCATGCATAATAATCATGTTTGTTTGAATATCTGAAGATTCATTTGCCTGATAATGTTTATTGGGTAAATCGACACTCCTACCATGACTCCTTTTGTATTTTAAGCTCCACTTAAATAACATAACAAAAGCCATTTACAAGAAAAAGAAAGATTGATAAATAATTTGTAACCTTAAACAGTTTATGCGGAACTTCTGATTTTAAAAATAAATAAATACTTCAGAATTTGACATGATATGTATATGATGAATATTTCTCTTGCTTTGCATATATTTATTTGAGAGTTCTAATTATCAACACAAAACCTCAGTACATGCTATCTACTCGTCGTTGTTGCAATTAACAACTAGAAAGATTGAAAAAACGAACGCAAAATTTTGCTTTTGGGTGTATTATAAACATTACTACACTTTATCAAGATAACTTATAAGTAATAATTAATTGCCAAAGCAATAGAATAACAGTTAGCTTGTTGTTAATCTTTTGGCAAATTATTAATCTAAGAGTCAACATTAGTTACCTTAACCTTCTAGCGAATTCACAGAAAAATATAAGATGCATAGTAAGGTAAACATTAGTTAGCGTAAATCTTTTTTTCATTATATTTTTTCTCAGGAGGTTTTAGTCTCATGGTTAAAATTAAGATCTCAAGAATTAGAGATTCTGGATTCTAAGAAGTCCAGCAAAAGCAATATCAGCTTTTGTATGAATTCAACAAAGTTTCAAGATCCCTAATGAAATTTCCTGGCTACGTTGGTCAAGGAATAATACACTTGTTGATTAATGATGTACGATTAGCATTTATACTTCAAAACAAATTATGTAGAAACTTGACACAATTATTTTGTTAAAGGCAGTGAAAAGAGGAAAAAATAAGCCTAATTTCTTTTAACGAAGTAAGAATAAATTCTCATTATTTAAATTTACAAATTGCTCCAAAAAAGCACACTCTAGAGAAATATAGCAATGTTTCATGCTAAGTAATTGCCTTGTGACCTGAACATTTAACACCTTAGCTTCCTCCTAGAATTAATGCAATTCCAAGACTCAAGTAAGCCTTTTCTTTTACCTATGCTCTTTTTTTTTAATCATCTAACAAATGGTTCAGACAAGCACGCTTTTGATTCGCATCGGCTCTTTGGCATAATTTCAATTTGGTCAATGTAGTCCAAATTCCGAGCTATATGGATGCGATATATTCTACCATTAGTTTTGGATATCATGCCAACAAGTGAAATTCACCATTAAATGATGAAATAAGTATCTTTGACCCTTAGATTATAACAATTCAAATATTTATATTTAAACTATTATTTTCAGTGAGAAACACAAGTTCAGGGAATGACATCCTAAAGACTAAAATATTTTTCTATAAATATATGAGTGAATCATTGTAAGAGTTGTAAGGATGTCGAAAGGATCAAATGGCATCAATGCCTCATGGACAGAGAAAAATATGGACAATTAATTATGTAAAGGACTGAATGCCCATAACTTTTAATGGTCAACATATAATATCTTTTCACGGCGCGAAAAATGCTAATTTATTGTAATCAACTGGTAGCAAAGTGTAAGTAACCCTTGATTCTGTTTAACTGCTTCTAGGACCTAATCTTTAAATTCTCTGCACTAGGTTGTATTACTCTAAAATTTATTTTGTGGTCACTTCATAATCTTATTATAACCAATTAATGACATCTTAACCAAATGAAAATGTACTCAAAAATAAAAAGCGAAAATGGCAGAAGAGTAAAGATAAGAAGGTTAAAAAAATAAATAAAAAAGGTCAAAAGAGTGAAGAAGGTTAAAAAAATTAAAAAGCATCCAAAACACTTGCAAGCCTACACTATTAGCAATACACAGGACTTGCAAAAATTTTTCGTGTTAGATTGTACCATAAAGGTAATATATAGGACTTGCCAAATTTTTTCAAGTATACATTCTACCGCCTAATTCTACATTGTCCCCCTAATTTATACTCAATTTTAATTTTGCAGTCTAAATTTTGATTTTGGACACACTATACCCTAAAATCTTGAAACTAGGTCCAATGGATAACCCTATATACAAAATTAATGGGAGTGAGGCGCCTGTACACAATCCAATCCAAGAGCGTAGTATTTCCATCAGTATAAAGATTAATTCCACTTTACATCCCGCAACTCGTATATGATTTTCACATTGTACCCTAAATTTCAATTTTGAATATATATAACACTATGAACTCTCATGTCCATTTAATTGCTATTCAATCTTTAATGCCGCTAAACAAAATAACAAATGCAAGGAATATACATGCGTTAACGCGTAAGTATAGCAATTGTACAATAGTAATAGAAAAAAAGAAGGAAATTTTTTCCTTTTCTTCCCAATAGATTGGTCACACATATGGTTTTTTTCGGAAAGAGTGCTATCTTTTTCTTATAGCGACCTAGATATTTCAGATTTTTGATGGTTTAACCTCAACTATGCACTATGTACAAGGATCTAGTTAATGGGTTGGTGAACTACATGGTCAAGAAAAATATCAAAATAGCTAAATTACAATTGAAGAACAAGAATCTACAGTTAAAGAATTATAATGTGTTCTTTCTATTAATGATCCATGAGTATTCATTTTTTTTCCTGACAATGGCAATGGATGATAATATGGACATGTCATAGAAATGGAATATGGAGATTCCTTGCATCAAATTTACTTACCATGTTAACAATTGTATTCAAACAGGATGGATCCATAAATTCAAGATGTAATGGGTCTAAAATAAAAATTTAGGGAGGAAAATGTGAATAAATTATAAGTTGCAGACACAAAGTGAAATTCAGGATGTAATGGGTCTTAAACAAAAATTTAGGGAGCAAAATGTTAATAAATTACAAGTTGCAGGCACAAGGTGAAATCCAGAAATTTAGGATGTAATAGGTGTAAATTAAAAATTAGGGGGCAAAATGTGAATAAATTACAAGTTATAGAAACAAAGTGAAACTAGTCATATTACTACGGATGCAAAATAAAACCCACGGATACGAACCAATGCATGTCCGGTCGCAAGAAGCATAACTGAGACTGCAACTTTCTGCTCTCGGCTACATAGTTAGGAATCTACACTCTAGGAAGTTCAGCTGTCGGATTAACAACAAGACACTCCCACTTAGTAGGTAACCTCCCCTATGTACTTTTTTAAGTATTTCAAAGGAAAGTTTGCAAGTTTATTTGAAAACGTCGTGCTTTAGTTTTTGATTAGAATGGTCAGCTAGAAGTAAGTTGTAGTGAAAAAAGATTACAAATTTGCTTAAGTAAAGAAAAAAAGATGACAACTTTTTTAAGTATTTCAATGGAAAATTTGCAAATTTATTCGAAAATGATATTAGAATGCTCAACTAGAAGTAAGTTGTAGTGAAAAAGATTACAACTTTGCTAAGTAAAAAAAAAAGAGACAATTTTTCTAAGTATTTCAATGAAAAGTCTGCAATTTTATTCGAAAATGATTTGCTCAAGTAGAAGTTGCAGATTAGAACTTTGCAAGAAAAGATGACAACTTTAAGTTTTATTTGTCCTTTTAGCTTCAGACATTTTCGAAACCGTTGAGGCTGAGAATGAGATACTCGTTCAAGTGGGATTCCCATTCCCATCTTTGACAGCTCCAACAATTCAGGAAGACCTCATTGGCGGCTTGCAACTAATTGCTACTATGGACATTAGAGTCCAGACTTGCATTGCTAGCATGCAGGTGACTATTGATGACATTGGAGTCCAAAGTTATAATACCACCAGTAAAACTATGGTCGATGTTGGAGTATAGACTTCTCCTACTATGAGTGGTCAAAATGAAGAGGATAAGTTGGATGGCAAAGTGTTGGTTTGATGTGGTTTGACAAGTTGGATTATTTTGTGAATGCTTTGATACTCCATCGGTAAAATGAAACAAAGTGTCTTGTTTCATCAATACCACATGTGTCAAAATTTTATTTTGTGAATTATTTTTATTTTGATTATCAATACCAAAGTTGTATAAAAAAGAATCTGGCTTTTATATAGTAGTACATTATTAATGTGTCACGAGTTGCTTGTTTTCCTACAAACCAGCACACTGTGCGGCACTAGCCAACGTTCAAGTTATAAGTTATGAATGGTTGGCTAGTTCAGCCTAAACACAAAGTGCACGTAAGATATGCGGAAGCGTAAGAGTAGCAGGCAAAAATAGAAAGTATGTGTGGTAAAGGAAAGCTTATATTATACTCAAGTTCTTGTACAAAGGTTGCTACAAATGAAAAGGCCTTGGCCTATTTATAAGCAAGTCAAGAACACTACACATCTCTAAAGAATTTTAGAAAGCGTACACCTAAACATGTTCTTTAGAAATCTCTACACAAAGTGTTTGTACACTTGGATCCTAAAAATTTCTACACAAGCCTCATATTATTCACAAGGTTCTAGACCATTTCACAAGACTCTTAGATAGTCTAGAACATTTCGTAAACTTCTAGCATATGTTACACAATTCTAACAACTTGTGACATAACCTCCATGCCTTAGCCAAGCCAACAAGACTTGGGACTTAGTTGGGGGAATGAATGTGGGTCTACTAACGGTCTCAACTTTTATGCTAGAACTGCTATGTACAGTGCTATGGAACTTGGCCGATTAGGTACGGTGGTGCATACGGTTAGGTATAGTTGCACATAGGCGCATTTAGATAGCAAGGTTGCACATGGGGACACGCGCGACTATGTACGATTCGTGTCATCCCTCCCACTCGAACAAGATATATATTCGATGCCTTAACTAGTCTCATATATGCGTATAAGGTTTTCAAATTGTTACAATTTCTTGGCCAATTCCCAACTAATCTCCGCTTCAGGTAACCCATGCTGACGTATCAAGTTCTCCTTTAATGGTGTGCGATTTACAGTCGGTCACGATCTTTTGCGCAACCTTATCGTACTCATCCCTCATACTCATAAGTGCTCTTGTCGACACGTTTCTTGACGGATCATGTGAATCTTGATAAAAATAGTTTGAATAAACTAACATGAAAAATCAGGTGGAGTTAGGATAAAGTCTCGGGTAACTCCACCTTATACGCCACATTGCCAATCTTTTTAAGTATAGTAAACGACCCTTCATATCAACGCATAAGTCCCTTGTGTACTTCGCGGATATGTCCATGTTGGTAAAGTTTCACAAATGCTTGGTCCCCCTCCTTGAACTAACGAAACGATCGTTTGCGGTCGGCTCACTTTTTCATCCGTTCTTGGGCTTTTTCCAAGTATAGTTTGACAGTTTCTGCATGTTCCTACCAATCCTTGGTAAAACGGTACGTAGGAGGACTTGCGTCTTTGTAGCCCTCAGTGATGTCCTTTGGAGTCGGTGAATGGAACCCAAGAATGACCTTAAACGGACTCTTGCCAGTATTTCCATTCTTTTGTAGATTGAAACAAAATTGGACGACATCCAATAACTTTGCCTAATCTCGCTGGTTCACCACCACATAGTGCCAAAAATATACTTCTAGTACATAGTTTACTCGTTCCGTTGTCCGTCCGTCTGCAGGTGCATGGTTGTTGGCATATTAAGCCCCGAACCAAACAAATAGAGCAACTCCTATCAGAACCTGCCCGTAAATCATGAGTCACGATCGCTCATGATCGATGCTAGTAGCCCCAGTATTTGACGATATAGCTCATAAAGAGTTTGACTGTCACCTCCGTGGTACACTCTTTTGGAGTTGGAATGAACATAGCATACTTAGACAACCGGTCCACCACGACAAAGATGCTTATGCATTTTTCGGACTTAGGCAACCCAACTATAAAGTCCATTGAAATGCTCTCGAAGACATATCCCAGTATTTGTAACGATTGCAGCAATCTTGCGGGCAGTTCATATTCCACCTTGTCTTGCTGGAACACAAGACAAGTCTATACATAATCGTCAATATCGTCCCTTAGGTTTGGCCAGTAGTAACGTTCTCGCACGAGGGACAACATGTGATGTGTGCCAGAATGGAGAGCATAACAACTATTATAACATTTCTTAATAATATCTCTCCTCAAGTGCCTCCAGTAGGGCATGTAAATCCGCTGGCTCTTGGCATAGAGGACCCCGTTCTCAAACCAAAATCGCTTCATCTTCCCTTTAGTGGCTAACTCCACAAGTGCTTGTGCCCGATCATCATTCCTTAGTCCTTCCTTGATGAGCTCTAAAAGCAGCCCTTCTATTATGTAAACGAGTACGACGACGTTCTTGTGACTAAGGCGTTAATTACAGCGTTCGTCTTGCCCAAGTTGTATTCAAGTTCATACTTGAATTCAACCAAGTAGTCTAGCCACCGTACTTGCTTGTTTGAGAGTTTCTTCTGCGATTGATGATAACTCACCACCCTATTATCCATATTGATCTTAAACGACGTGGTAGCCTTGAGATAGTACTCCCAAATTCGCAAGCAATGCACGACTGCTAGCACCTCCTTCTCATGTATCGGTCACTATTTCTAAATATCACTCAATATGACTCTCATAAGCAATCGGATGGCCGTCTTGCATTAGAACATCACCAACGGCAATGTCAGATGCATCAATCTATACTTCGAATGGTTTGGAAAAATTGGGCAATGCTAAGACCGGTTCCTTTATTATCGCATCCTTCAAAACCTCAAATACTGCCTGGCAAGCTGTCATCCATGTCCACGTCTTGCCCTTATGAAGCAAATCCGTTAATGGAACAGCGATGGCTGAGTGTCCCACGATAAAACGACGATAGTAGTTCATCAACCCAAGGAACAATCGCAGTTTCATGGGCAAAATCGGTGCCGGTCACTCCATAATGGCCTTTGTCTTCCGCGGATTCATACGGGTCTTGCCGCCCCCTACAATGTGATAGAAGAAGGAGATTTTGCGCAAATCTAACTTGCACTTCTCCTTCCGGACATACAACTTGTTGGCTATCAAGGCAGCGAACACCTGTCTTAAGTGTTCAACATGTTTCTTCTTATTGTTGCTATAAATGACAATGTCGTGAAGGTAAACCATGATGAATTTGTCCAAAAACTCCTTTAATACTTCTTGCATCAATATGCAAAATGTAGTTGGTGCATTTGTCAATCCAAATGGCATTATATTAAACTCATAGGAACCATATCTTGTGGTGATTGCCGTCTTGGCCTCATCTCGCGTCTTTATTCTCACTTGATAGTAGCCCTTGCGTAGATCAAATTTGTATAAAATCTTCATCGGTTGTAAGCAGTCGAACATGTCTGCAATAAGAGGTACGGCACACTTATTCTTGATTGTTATTTTGTTAAGCACACGATAGTCATTGTACATGCGCAGAGTGTCGTCCTTGCATTGAAAGAGCATAAACACACAAAAGGGACTCTTGGAGGGATAGATAGATTTTGACTCCAAAAGTTCCCCAAATTGCTTCTGCAACTCCTCCAACTCTTTGGACGACATTTGGTATGGCGGTCGGAAGACTGGTTTAGCTCCTTCCACCAGCTCTATGGCATGATCAATGGCACGCCTAGGGGAAAGCTCTTTTGGTAGTCCTTCCGACAGCACGTATTCAAATTCTGTCATGATTACCTCAATTTCATGTAGAATTATCACTGACTCTTTAGACTCGCACAACGGCAGGTCCTCTTCACTAAAGATGGCTGCAAATGTCGGCTCACCCTTTCACAGTCTCTTCTCCAATTGACCGGGTCTAAATTCCGTCTCTTGACACACATTCACTATGCAAGATTTGCCTCCTTACGTAATGAATACAGTATCTTCGATGACACCATGATTGGTCTCAAATAATCAATGAAGCGCGTGCCAAAGAATATTTTGTAGTTGTCGATCAGGGCAACAGAGAAATAGTCGTAGTCGTCCACTGTCCCAAGTTTACGAGTACCTCCTTGGCCTCTCCTACTAGTTGCGTCCTTCACCGTTGACACCCTTGAAATGGCCCAATATCGGCACCCATGCAAGTTCCATCTTGCGTGCGGTGTCTTGACTCATATAATTGACATCCGCTCCAGTGTCTAATAAGGTCATCACTTGGTGCCCGTTAATGTTGGTGTCGACGTACATGCGACCCCGGTCATTTGTTGCTTGCATAATTTCAAGGTATCGTACGCATCGACCCTCCGTTCCTCCTTCGAGCCAACCTGTCGTGCGACGACAATAAGGCTGCCATGACTTGGGCAGTTACAAGTGTTATGCTCTTTACTTTTGCAAATATAGCACCCTTTAAAGTTTTTCTCCGGCTTACGATCTCTGGGACCTTTTCCATTTTGCTGCTTCTTGTCGGTCTCCGATCGCTGGGCTTATTTTGGCTGGTCTCTCCCACTCTTTCCATTCCCTAGCCTTTTGCTCTTGTCCTTTGCAAGCTCCTTTCGTTGGAACCAATGTTTTCAAAATCGGACCAGACTGGCCGGTTCGATCGCGAACCGTCCATGTCCCCGGTCCGGTCCAGTATCAAACCCAGAAGCTAATGGAAAACCGCTAGAAACCGGACGAACTATTAAAACTCGTATAAATCGTAAATCGGCGGTTCTCAAATTTTCAAACAATACACCTCAAATTCAAAACAATAACAAGAATAGAGGCGTCTAGGATTGGAACTCGGGTCTCCATGACCATAATAAGGTATGCTTACCAGTAAATCACAGCCGAAGGATAAGCTTTTGTTGTGTAGAATTTTACTTTAACTTAACCAAAAAATAAAATCAGATTAAATAAAAAAACCCTAGCATTAAGAAAAGACATAGCAAAGTACAGACGGCACATTTCATTTCAGTTTCCTCGGCTTCACTTCCTTAGTTCCTCAGCTTCTCTAGTTCTTATCTTGATTTTTTTAAAATTGTTTCTTCATAATTCTTCCACATCCAAATATCCACGACAAGATCATCACGCTATTATCTTTAGACGAAACTCCAGAGCTTTTCCATCTTGGTGAGTTTAATTTTTGCCTTTTTTTTATTTTTGTTTTCTATATTATCTTTAGTGGATTTTTTCGTATTTTCTTCTTTTTTCCGCCAATTTTCATCTATTTCCTTATCCCTAATTGACGCTTTATTTTTGTTTTGATTAGTTAAGGATGAAACTATGAATCATGAATTATTTTGCAGTCATGTTTGGAGAAATTATTTTTTGAATGAAGTATCAAATTAATAAAATTAGACATGCTTGGTTTTTTAAATTTGTATTTTTCTGGAATTAATCTTTGGAATGCCCTTTTTTGTTCCATTGATGTTGTTTGTGTATGTGATAACCGATAGTGAAAGTGTTGTAAATTGAACTAGAACTTTTATACAGGAAGCAATGTCAAATGTTCAAAGTTCATACGGTGGCTCAGTCTTGGATTTTATGTTCCTTTGACTTTCCTATCACAATCTTGCTTCCTTTATTTATTGTTTGTTCAAATTACCTAGACAATAACACACGCACATATATATTCTTTAAATCCATCTGGGCTACAAAAAATACAAAATAAATTGCTTTTTATTTGTTAAAAGCAACTAGGATCATAAGAAATTATATCTCTTTCATTCAAAGTTTAGGAGATTTATTTGGTGCTATATTGTATAAAGTTTGGCAGTTTTAGTTTATTTAATTACTGTTGATTATTAATACTCTAAAAGTAAGAAGTGTTAGATTGTTTACATTAGTGGTAAAAAAAAAGGATAGAACTGAGGAACTATTTATTCACTTCCTGACCCAAAATTTTCTTTTGAGATATTGTCATTAGCACAAGGAAATTAGTTGAATGATCACAGAAATTGATTGGGTACTTAATTGTCTCACTATTAGTATATATCCTTCTTGTTATTTCTTTGGGTCAACTAAGGCCTAGTTGCTTAGGAAAACAAAAAGCAAGATTCCTATGTTTGAATTTTTCAGTTTTGTGCTACTAAGAACCATTAATAGCCATCAGTTTTGTGCTACTAAGAACCATTAATATCCTTCTTGTTGCTTTCATTTATGTTGCATTATAATGAGTTGACTTTTTCCTTGCGTAGTGAGTAGCATAGACTTGTTGAAGATGTGGTCTTGAACACTTTGTCACTTTCACGCCTGACTTTTCTCATTTCCTTTTCAAATAGACTTAGTTTAGCACCAACTTTTCTCTTTTCCTTTTCTTTTCCGCCACTCACTAGTTGTTTTGAGTGTCATGAGTTTGGAAGTCCATAAAATCCCTCTACCATGAAAATTATATCTTAATTTTTTTGTGAATGAAAAAATTAAATGATAACAGTTAAGCTATTCATGTGACTAATTGATCTTCTTATATTAATGAAAATTTGTTAATTTTATTTTCTTATTAGTACACTATATTTTACAAATGAACTAATTATATCTAAATTAACTATATGAAGGATAATGGATACGGGTACTGATACTGGTAGTAATTCACAATTTTCGACTGCTGGAACTGTCAATAGTGAAGAATCAGCTAGTCAAAATCATAGACAAAAGTCCGTATAGCATGGAATTATTGTTCAGAAGGTGTGAATAAGTAAGGAAGAAGAACTTTGACATGTAGGTATTGTTCTAAAGTAATTGCTGGTGGTGGCATTCATCGAATGAAACAACATTTGGCAGGAGAACAAGGCAGCATTGTTCCATGTTCAAAGGTTGACCCGGCAGTTAGACATGCTATTTTAGCATCTATGAAGGAGAAGCAGCAAAAATCTAAAGAAAAAAAGGGTGATTTTGGGGTGGAAAATCCATTCGGCCACACTACTCATGCATTTGATGGCGATGTAGTTCTGGAGATTCCTTCTTCTTTAGCAAATGAGATGGGTTCATCTAGTAAAGGAAAGAGAAAGATCACTGCATCAACAGGTATATGTGACTTAGTAACATATCTTGAATTTTGTTTTTCGGGTTTTATTTTCTACTTGTTTTGTATGAAGACATAGGATTTAAACAAGTGGCAGATTAAAGCATCGATTTTGGGTTTCCACTCCTCTTGATTATCAGGTACATCTTCCTTCAATACACTTTTTTTTTAAAAGACACGTTGATCTTCAATTGTAAGAACTTAGTAACATATCTTGAATTTTGTCTTTTGGGTTTTATTTGCTATTTGTTTTGTATGAAGACATAGGATTTAAACAAGTGGCACATTAAAGTATCGATTTTGGATTTCCACTACTCTTGATTATCAAGTACATCTTCCTTCAATACACATTTTTTTAAAAAAAAGACATGTTGATCTTCAATTGTAAGAGCTTAGTAACACATCTTGAATTATAATCTGGAACAAGGTAATAATAGATTTACAGTGACTAGATGGTTCCACTGTGATTTCGGAAGGGAAACGCATTTCATGCTTTCACAGGTAATGTGCAATAAATTTCTCTTATGTTTCACATATTATATTTCACACAATATTTTTGCCTTTAATTTTCATAAATTATTATCAGATTGGTGGAAACGACAACCAATACCAACTTAAAACATTTTCTTCCCACATCCCAATTAGTATAACAGATGATTCTAATCAAAAGCATTACAATACACTTCATATGAATCATTCATCAGTGGGTTCAATAAAAACCACAGGGAAAGAGAATCCCCATAAAAAGATTTGCATGAGGAGGTAGATTTAATATACTATTTTACTTTCTTAAATTATAATTTTTACGTATTGTTATACACAACTTTAAATGTGATAAATCATTTATTTTTTATATTTAGTTATCCTGCTTTGCTATCATGCAATGATAATGGAAAATCAATAAATGCTGATTTGCACGAACAAATCGAGGAAACTGTTCAAATAGAAGAAAAACAAAAACAAGTTTCTAAAGAGTAGAATATTATTTGATACTATTTACCGTACTTTTTATTTATTTTCAAGTTTTTGAATGTTATGGTATTGTTGAATGTTATTTTTTCTATTTTTGAATTATTATTCAGTAAATTAGATGTTCAAATTTATATTATAAGAATACTTTATATTACAATGCGTACATAGTAATATACTTAAGACAGATTATAATAGATTATACATTAAGTTTGTATTTTATATGGACATTTTTATAAAATTGACTAAATAGTTTATTATTTTTCGACGATTCCTGTTCAACGAACGGGTACAAAACTAGTTTCATTCAAAGTTGTACTATTTCACATCTGAATATATGCATTCAAAATCTATTGATTGAAAGTAAAATTAAATCGATCTGCACCGTCAATCATTTGTGCAGTCAATCAAGTCGTTCCAAAAAAACTTGTTGATGTACTCTTACAGCAAGCACCTCATGTTGAGGTTGAAGTTTCAAGGTGACTTCATCTTATATTTGAAAGATTGACATCGTGTTTATAATAAAGTCAAAGATTTAGCGTTCTAGAAAATATTTATAAATTTTTTTGGGACAAATGATAAGATTTAAATATGCCATCAATGTCATATCATACCCTAAACCTCCCAAAATATATATACATATAATGCATATATATAGAAAGAATTCCATGCAGTGCTAACCGATTGTTTGTAGCAGACCTTTGTACCAAGTATCTAAGACAATAATGTCGGTCAAAAAGATTGGACTTGGCAGAAATGGAGAATGTTGTACCTACATCGGCTTCTTTTTCTTCTCCGCAAACTCATCATCATAAATCCCTTATTGATCTCCAATATTCCATCCTCCTCTTTAGCCTCCTAGCCCCCTCAGTTTGGATCTTGGCTTTTCCATTCCCTTATCTGTAGGCTGGATTCGCCGGCCTACCTTAAGTTTATGGCCAGACCATTGCAAATTTTGGTCGACCTTTCCTCTGCCATCCTTACAGCTGGCCGCCTCTGAAGCTCTCAATTTTGATTGGCAAAGCACGACAACTAGACGGATCTCTATTCCTTATTTCGCTACTTCATTATTGTTCTGATTTTTTTTTGGTGACTTTAAAATTTTGGTTTCATGTTTTGTGAAGCTGACATAGTCTAAACAAGTCCATAGAAAACCAAGTAGCAACCATTAAAACCTAAGTATTACGCATATACTTTCTCAAATACTCGTGAGAATTTTAGCAAGGATTTGCATAATTTCTGGAAATAAAGAGTAGGAACCATTTGCAGAATTTCAGAAATTACCGATGCTGCTAAGTTGGTCACATTACCAGTTAAGGTGCTGTTCGATGGATGCTGCTGTAGTTGCGCATACCAGAAGTTCACAAGAAAACAAATCACTATGTGCTCCAATGGCCTCCTCTTAAATTGATAGATTAAGTGTATATTCTTTCTTATTTATACACATTCAGTCTTTTCGTTTTGCAGTAAGCCAATAACCATGCCAAAGTAGCTAGCAAAACTGGGAAACGGGGCTTCTCAAGTTCCTTTTTGTATAAGTTGGTGTAAATTAACAATTTACTCTCAATTTAAACCAAATTATCCTTAGCTTACACTAAATGATAATAATCAACTTATATCAAAGTGTATCTGATTTACACAAAATGATAACAAATGAACATACACTGAACTGCACCTGATTTACATTAAATTAGACTTGATTCACACCAAAATCCTACTAATTTACACCAAAGGTCAACTTGTACAAAATTGCACGAAACACAAATTGTGTGCGGCCCGGATCCTTAAAAACTGTATGCTCACACTCTATCCTAGGAGATTGATCCAGGTCCTAAGGTTACTGGAACTCTAGAGGAAGCTTGGTAAAGTCCAAATCTGAATCCGTGGACTGGGATTATTAGTTGGGGGTAACTCTATTAAAATTGTTTGAAAATAAACCTGGATGAAGCAATGCCTATGATAGGGTTTAGGGGGCAGAAGCACTTTCTTATGCAAACCCTGAGTACAGCCTATGGACTTGGTAAAAAATTAATGAGCCGAATAATAGTACAAGTTTCCTTTCACCCTTAGTACCTAAGGCGCTCCAAAATACATTTTTAGGTCCACCAATATTGGTTATTGGTAACCATCAGCCTTATGCTAGTAGCCACCACCAAGCCTTTAAGGCTTTGGTGGGGTGGGAGTCAAGTTTCGCCACAATATGTGGTTTCTCAAAAAAATTCAGACGGGTGCACTGTCCCCATCGGTCCCTTGTAGGTCCAGTTGGGTCGTTATTGGTTATTGTGCATCACTACAAGCGCTTCGCCTCTGCTTCCTTTGTCAAGAAGGCTTAGAATATATGCCAACAATTGAAAAGATTCGTAGTTTTTACATTACCTGAATTGGATAGTTCGGCCTTCCAGCGGTATCTAGAAATTTTTCCTTGAATCAAGTTACAAAATTTTTACTCCAGTCAAGTATCAAAAGTTTCTCTGGGGAAAGGTTAACTATGTTTCAACTTCCTTTCTCTAGTAGAGGTGCTCTCTCTTGGGATAAGAGCTCACCTCCTCTTTGGTGGGAGTCTCAGAAAACTCAAACTTTTTCAAAATTCCACTTCCCGCACTTTTTCACCATAGATTTCCAAACCATCACCAACACCGATAATGTTTGGGATTAATGGTTGTTGGATAAGGCACTACTACTGGAATCTTACAAAGGAAGCATGTCTGGAAGAAGTTCAAGCGTCACAAACTGTACACCTATGGTAAGTAAACACCAGGTATAACTTGGTTCCACCTTTTTCCTTTGTCTTTTCTTCAGAGGTAGAACGTGTCCAGTGCATTGTTCTGTAGTTTCCCATCTCCGTAATTTCTTTTTCCAGTTCGTTTCAGAATCACATCTAGTGGGTTAAGGTAGATCCTTGTCTTTTTTTTCTTGCATCCTCTATGTTAAACAACTTGTGACCCTCCTGAGTATGAAGAGGAATACTGTCTAGAAGTTCTGATATTGTCAATGGAGGGAGACCGGACCGAGCTTCTGCAAAAGTTCTCCCTAGCTGGAAATGAAATCTCAGGAGCTACGTTGGAGCTGGAAGATCTCCATCATGGAGTTAGAGAGTGTGAAGGCAGTATAATAGGGAGGGTCATGGGTGAGAAAGTAGCTAAGGGGTTAAAAACTTTGTGGTAGCAGCATGGGGATATCCTAGGAACATGACAGTGATGGAATTGGGACCTAACTTGTTCCAATTTAACATCTCCAACCCTGATGACAAAGTCAGAATTGCTGAAGGTGGACCATGGATGATAGACAACTAAATACTAGTGCTGAACAGGTGGTCAGAGGGAATAGAAGAGAATTATAAAGCTTTTGTGAAAGCACCTATATGGGTGCAGATATGGAATTTGCCAGTTCACTGGCTATCTAAAGAGATAGGTAGAAAGATTGGGGCAATTTTCAAAGATCTTAAAGAGGTGGTTATCTCTCAGGTAGGGGGCAAAGAGGGTAGACATCTGAAAATTCTAGCCATAATAGATTTGTCCATTCCTCTGCTATGAGGAACAGTTGTAAAGGTAGCAGGATCTTTGAAATGGATGACCTTTAAGTATGAACGATACCCAGACTTTTGCTATAGTTGTGGGATTGTAGGGCACAGTGAAAGATCATGTAAAGAGAAGAGAACCATAGTGGGAAATACCTTAGAAAACCAGTATGGGCCTTGGGTGAGAGCAGGAAATAACAGAATTTCCCCACAAAAAAACCAGCTAGGAATGACTCGTCTAGTGACAAAAGATACTGAAAATTCCAGAATGGAGAGATGGTCGAACATGAGAGAATTAGGACTGAACTGAATGAGAGACTTTTGGAATCTCTGAAGACCACTGATAAGGAAAAGGAAAATAATTAGGAGTTGATGAAGGAGTTGGAGGATATGGGAATCGAACAAAGGCTGAGAGAGTCAACAAGTGATCTGGGAGATAAGAAAGATGTACAAGAATGTAGAGAGAGCTCCCTGTGCTTAGATAAGGGGAAGCTAGATCTCCCACTAGTGATACAAGTAGAAAATGTGCAGCAAATCCAAGCTGAGGAGGAAGAAATGGAGGAGGATAGAGGTCTAGACTTGTAGGAGAAGGATCAAGAAAATAGATGGAGATATGTTCCTGCAGGGGGGATAGTGCTCCAACAAGAACCCCAAAGGACAGGGAAGGTTCAAGAAGCTATTGATAAGCAAACCAAAAGGATGTTTAAAAGGCTGAAATCCCCAACAAAAACCAGAAGGCCTTTGAAGGAAATAAAAAGGAATGAAGTTAGCCAATTAAATATTAGCAAGAGGAAGATGCTGATCAGGGATGAAGAGATGGAGGAGGCAAACAATGGGTTAGTTCAGCGGAAAAAAGTCTAAGCCTATTGACGAATTGTATGCTTCTGAGATGAGTGTAGAGAAGGTGGGGTCCTTCCTGAGTGGGACCCCCCAAAAGGAAATGAGGATTTTGGTGTGGAACTGCCAAGGAGTGGGGAGCCCCTTGACAGTTCCCCATCTGAGGGAGGTGAACAACCTCTCCTCTCCAAATCTGATTTTCTTAAGTGTGACAAAAAATAGGAAACTTATCATAGATAGCATTGCTCGATGTCTTAGATTCGATAGTAATGCGGCTGTAGAAGCTATGAATAAGGCAGGTGGAATGGCCTTGTTTTGGGCAAAGGAAACACAGATTTTGGAGATCCACAAAACAGCATTCACCATTGAAGCTAAAATAGAAGACAATGACACGCAGATTGCATGGTGGTTTGTTGGTGTCTATGCTAGCTGTGAACCTCTGATAGGAGGGAACAATGGAGGGTCATGAGTGAGAGGAAAAGGTTGTGGGGAACTAGATTTTTATTACTGGGGCCTTTAATGATATTCTGTCTAACAAGGAAAAATGGGAAGGACTAGTCAGAGAGGAGAGGAGCTTTAATGATTTCAAAAATTTCATTGACCAGAATGGATCAATAGATATAGGTTTTGATGGCCAGCCTTGGACGTGGAGCAATCACTAGGATAATGTAGGAGAGGTATGACAAAGATTAGATAGATGCTTATGCAACTTTGATTGGTATCAAGAGTTTGAAAAGGCTAGATGCCAGTACATTGATACATTTGCTTCTGACCACTGTATGTTATTGTTGGACACTGCCCCAGATAAGGAAAAAAAGAAAAAGAAGTTCTATTTTGATAAGAGATAGCTCCAAAAGGAAGGGGTGTATCAGGTGGTGGAGCAAGCCTGGCAAAAGGAGGAACAAGGATCCAGAATCTTCAAAATCACTAAGAAGATCAAAAATTGCAGGATTGAACTTCTGAAATGGAGGAATTCCTTCCAGGCAAACTCTAAGAGTAGAATCTCAGACCTGAAAATAGAGTTAGTGAGAATTAGGGACTCAGATGAAGATAATAAAAAAGGAAACTTGCTGCTATTAAAGATCAGTTGAAATCAGCTTACAAGGAGGAAGAAAATTTCTGGAGTAAAAAAGCTAGAATTAGTTGGTTAAGAGAGGGAGATAAAAATACTAAGTTTTTTCACACCTATGTTAAGGGGAAAAGAGTGAGCAATAGGATTAGGAAATTGCAAAGGGAGAATGGCACCTAGACAGATAATGAGAACGAAGTAGTGACTAAAATTTCTGACTATTTTAGGGAATTGTTTAGTAGTGGAGATAGGAGTGACATGTCAGAAATTCTTGAGGGTATTCCATACTCCATAACTCAGGAGATGAATGAGAAGTTTACTAAAACAGTAGAGGATGATGAAATACATTCTGCACTCTTCTCTATGCATCCTGAAAAGCTCCTGGTCAAGATGGGATATCACCTTTGTTTTTCCAGAGATTCTGGAGTATCATTAAGGGAGACGTTATCCCAGCCATTCAAGCATTCTTTTTGCTTAAGTCTATCAACCATACTGTCATCTCTCTAATTCCCAAAGTTCTGAACCCAACTAATTTGAAAAACTTTAGACTCATCAGTCTTTGCAGTGTGCTCTACAAAATCATATCTAAAATTTTGGCCAATCGACTGAAATCTGTCCTGGATAATTGCATAAGCAAAACTCAATCAACTTTCATCCCAGATAGGCAGATTCTTGACAATGTGATTGTAGCTCATGAGTATATGCACTACCTAAAAAACAAAAGACAAGGGCAAGAAGGATATATGGCAATCAAGTTAGATATGGCCAAAACTTACGATAGAGTAGAGTGGAATTTTTTGCAGGCAATAATGAAAAAGATGGTATTTTGTTCAGAATGGATCAACTGGATTAACAGTTGCATGAAGACTGTCACCTACTCTTTCAACTGTAATGGAGAAACTAAAGGATTTGTGATACCAGGGAAAGGAATATGCCAAGGAGATTCGTTATCTCCCTACTTATTCTTAATTTGTTCAGAAGGTTTCTCTAATCTGTTAAGGAAAGCTGAGGAATGTGGCAGGATCAAAGGACTGAAAATCAGCAGGCAAGGACCTGTGATCACTCATCTTTTCTTTGCAGGCGACTCCCTCATTTTTTCTAAAGCTAACAAGCAATAGGCCACTGAAAACATGAATGTACTCAAAAGCTATGAAGTAGCCTCAGGGCAACTGATCAACCTGGAAAAGTCGGCAGTCTTTTTTAGTAGGAACATGTCCAGTAAGCAAAAGGAAGAGATTTGCCAGGCAATGGGAGGAATGGCTGAAGCAAAGCAAGGGAAATATCTGGGTCTTCCAATGGTGATTTCAAGAACTAAGGATCAGATTTTTGGTTTTATAAAAGAAAATATAAAACGGAGGTTACAAGACTGGAAAAACAAGTTCCTTAACACAGCAGGGAAAGAGGTTATGTTGAAGGCAGTTTCAATGGCCACGCCAACGTATGCCATGTCTTGCTTTAAGTTACCAAGGAAACTTTGCAAAGATATTAGTGCACTGATGGCCAACTTTTGGTAGGGAGAAACAAATGGAAAGAACAAAATGCATTGGATTTCATGGGGAAGAATGTCAATGAAAAGAAGTGAAGAAGGGCTGGGATTCAAGGATCTGGAAGCTTTCAACAAGGCACTGTTAGGGAAGAAAGTATGGATGATTCTAACCAAGCCAAATCTTCTAGTCAGCAAGGTACTGAAAGCTAAATATTTCCCCAAGGAGCCCATTTTAAAGGCCAAGGTACTCCAAAATGCCTCTTGGATTTGGAAAGGTTTAATGGGAGCAAGCAGCTTAATTGACAAAGGACTGATCAGGAGAATAGGCAATGGGAGGAGTACCAGTATTTGGGATCATAAATGGATACCAAGATCAAGCACAGGTAAACCAAATACTTGTAGACCTACTAATTGTGAGTTGAAGATGGTGAATGAACTAATCTGTCACAAAAGGTGGAATAGGAACACCATTTTCAAGACTTTTAACAGGAATGATGCTAAGAGGATCCTAAGTATTCCCATAAGCTTGTCAGGGAGGGAAGACAGTTATTTTTGGCAACAACACACAGGAGGAACTTATACAGTCAGCTCAGGGTATAACATCCTAATGGAGGATAACTGTAATGCACGGAAATGCGAAACTGCTGAAGCTGGTACAAGCTACACAGATGAGAGCCATCAAGTGAAGCAAATGTGGAATACGCTATGGAAGCTCAATATCAAACACAAAATTAAGATCTTCATCTGGAAATGCTTAAAAGGGGCATTGCCAGTAAGAGAAGCAGTGTGCAAAAAAAGGGGAAGGGATGATCCAATGTGCAGAACGTGTGGGGAGGAACATGAAGCAATCGAACACATGTTCCTCCCTATCTAACAGGGTAACTTTAAAAGGTGGTGGCTCAGAAATTTAGCAGCAAGGGAAAGACCGGAAGGAATGCAACATATTGGCCTGACTGCAAATATTTTGTGGCAAGAGTGGAAAGATAGAAACAAGAAGGAATTTGAGAGCTCTAATAGATCCTCACTAGTTAGAACAGTAGAAAAAACTCATAAAGAGTGGCTGGAGCAGGAGGAAATGGAAAACTCTAAGGGAAGGAAGAGCACAGAAGAAACAGCTCGCGAGCATGATCAGCAAAGCCAGGGCCAAGAAGAAGAAGGAACTGTTGTCCTGGAAGTGGCAACAACTAGACAGCAAGGACAGACAACACTTGGTATTGGAGTCACAGTTGGGATAACTCCATATACCAGAATTGCTGAATGGCCATTGAAGGAGAGAAGTTCAGGGAACAAAGTCCTAGATGATGCAATAGCAGTCAAACTGGTCTTATGCAAAGCAGTGCAACATCAGTGGAGCAAAGTCCAGCTTAAATTACATAACAAAGAGGTGATGAGACAAATAACTTAAATGAGACCCTTAGATAGCAGAATGGCTACTTTGCTGGAAGATATAGCTAGCATAAAGAGATTGTTTCGCATGTGCTCCTTTTGTGTGGTTAGGGAAGAAAATATGGAAGATAGTAGAAAACTCAGTGTAGATGCCTTAGGCATTATTTTGGATGAGGAAAGAAATTTTCCTCAGTATCTTTGAACACTTATTGTATAGTCCGCTCGAGCCGTTGCTTGCAAATGTAAATGCTTCACTATAATGAAAGTATTCTATTGTTTCTAAAAAAAAAGTATCAACAGTTTCTCAAAGTTATTAGATATGGAATTCAAAATTGCAGATTAACACTTTGTTGGGTGTTCCAAATTCCTGAACATTTTTGGATGGACAAATTCTGATTTACAGGTAAAACTAAAGGTTGATGATCATACTCTTTGATTGGATATATTGGGAGAAGTTCTCCTGGCATGTCTTGCTTCTTATTACTTGATCATTATAGCTATTGAGTTCTTACTTTGATTTTTGTTGGGCAAAGGCATATCTTTGGTGAGTAAAGAGACAGGCATTACAGTGAAGTACATCGTAAAGGTCCTGACAGCTGATGATATATTACGGGGCTTGGCTGCCAGTGCTTATCATACTGGTTTTTGTAGCTTTTATTGTTCTCAGGACCTATCAGAAATGGTTCTGATATTTCTGATTAGCTATAGTTAGGATCAATGTGAATAGATTTTATCTGCAATCGAATGGAATGTACAATTGAGCTTGGTTTACTAACTTTTTAGAAATTGTTCAATGATTATGATTATTTTGAGTTGGCTTTTCTAATACTTATTCGATAGTGGGTCTTTTTTTTAGGGTTAAATGCAAACACCCCACCCCAACGAACTATATACTCAATTGCAGTTTACCCGCTAAATTATAATAATAGGTATTTTGCCCCATTGAATAATATGTTTGGACAACACTATCCCTACTATCTTAAATTTTTTTCCTTTTTCTCTATTCTTTTTTTCATTTTTTTCCTTTACTCCCTTTTCTCCCTTTTCTTTTTTTATTTCTTCTTTTGCCCCGTCTCTCATGGAACTAGCCAATGTTTCCCTCCGGTGTGAAAAGACTTACATCAAAATTTTAATATTTTTAAACCACTTTTTTAATTTGTTTGTTTGTTACATACATTCTTAATAATTTATCATAAACTCTTTGTTATTACAAAATATATGTAGCTTATATCGTAAAGTGTATTAATCTAGTAATTCAACAATTTAAGTACCTATAAACCAATTAAGAGTTCACAATTACTCAACTACTTATAACAAAAGTAACATATTATATATCACATAAAAAAGAAAAGTTAACAATTGTTATTTATAGTGAAATAAAAAGATAAGAATAAACAACAACAGTAGTTCATTTTTATTTGTTATTGATACTACTAATAATTGATTAATCGATATCTTTATTTTGTTATTATATATTTGAATGGTTCAATTTCTTAAATGACACTGACTTCAACATTTGGAGAAAAAAAATCTTGTATTCCATAGAATTCTTTTATATAATATTGACATATGAAATTAAGAAATAAACATGTTTTGACTAATCCACTATACTGATTTAAACCATGTTTAAAGGAATAAAAAGGGAAGAATCTTAAAAGAAAATGATAGGGAAAAAAGAAAAATAATAATGTTTAAGATAAAAGGGGTAGATTTGTCCAACAATATCATGAAAGGCGGTAAAGTGCCCATAAACATAGTTTTGGAGGTAAACTACAACAAGGTATATAGATTATGGGAGTTTTTTGCATTTAACCCTTTTTTTATTTGCTTTGAATATCAATATGTTTTAATTATTATTTCACTTGCATCATAAATATCTTTTTTAATTATATATTTTTATATTTTAAATCATTTATTTATCTTTTTTATCTCACACGTCACATGACTTTTATCTCAAGTAATACTTTATACAAAAATGCTCATAACGTTGTTACGACTATGTAGATATGCACATTTTACCTCAGCATAGAATTAAAAGGACATTCATGGAATATGATGTTGACTTCAAACTTTTTCCATGCATGGTTATTAAATTCGGTCTAATTCGACGATCGAACCGGTCAATCCAGTGAACCAGCCATTGTGTCGGGTTGGATTTTAAATTAGAGCGTTTGAGCATGAAAACCGTTGACTCTAGCAGTTCAATCGGATTAAATAAAAAATTCAGCCGATTTTGTGGAAAAAATTTGTTGGTTTTACTAGGATTCAAACCTCGGACTTTTGGCAATTGCTATAATATGCTTACTACCAAGCTACTTGGTCACGTGTTAGAAGAATTAACTTTCTTATAATATATAAATGTTTTGTCAATTCTATCTTTTTTTTTTAATTTCTCTAAAATAAATTTATTTGGAATCTTTTAATAAAAATTTATGACCCCCTTCCCAAACTCTATAAGTTATAAAATGGATTTCAAAAATGACATATTACATAATTTATTTTAAAGACAAATATTATTTTTAATAATTTTTTGCACTTAAAATTCGTAATATAAGCTATATAATTACACTAAATATAGATAAAATTCTACACTTGAAGTTTGGTGGATTATTAAATAAATTTTTGTTTTATTAATTCTTATATGAATTAATTATTCTATAGCAAATTAAATTAAATGAGCATTTGCTGTAACATTGTTTATTACAATTTATATTATATATCTTATATCAAAAATCATGAAACATAATATTTAAATATATTTAGTGACCCACTAGTTCAACCAGTCACCCATTGGTTGAACCAGCGATCCGTTAACCCACTGATTGAACCAGTGATCCGTTGACCCATCTCCTTCTCTGAGTTCCTTTCCGGGTCGGGTTTAATAACTATGCTTCCATGGAATATGATGCAACAACAATTGTTTGAGTTTTTTATTAATTCAAAATTTCAAATTCAATCATCTTGGAAAATGGCTTTCTTAAAAGATAAAATTCAGTCCCATCAGGAAAGCAATCATTTCGACGCAAACTTGTTGCTCTTTCCTTAGCCCATGACTATTTGAGGAATAGGACAGAGAGTCCTTGGATATTAGCTGACCTAAACTGAAAGAGATAATGAGAACAGCTATCGCTTCAAAACCTTCATCCAAATAACTACCTCCATCCAAGCCACAGCTTCGACAAGCAATTAACAGAAAAAGTCAAGTGCATGGTCATGCAAACAATGATCAAATAAACGAATCCGAATCAGCAAAGCTGCATGATTTTTCTCCAAACTAGTTACATAAGATTAAGCGACTAATACATTGGGAAACAGATCAAATTAATGATGCCTGCAAGGTTAACAAGAATATTAGGCTTCGTTTAGATTGAGTAATTTGATAAAAGATTTGAAATTCATTCAAATTAGATAATTCTGCTCTAACCTATATCTGATTTTGACTGTAATAACTAATCCACAATGTTTATACATCACGTTTTTCTTTGTTTGCTTTGGTGTGGATAATTTTGGTAGAAGGACAGCAATCCCTGAGATTTCAAACTGCTTCTTGAGTTCGTTTACCAGGTTCATGTTTTCTTGATTCTCATTTGGGGACAAGAAATGTAACTCAACAAAGAAAATAGTTATCCAATAGACAGCACAAAAGGTGATCCGTTATTACCACTTTACCTCCTTAAACTATATCATTACTATATGTTTACTTCCTAATATTATCTTTTAGTCATTTCACCCCATATGCAATTCATCTCCACATGTTAAAAAATTTCAGACAAAAGTACTTTTTTATTTTATAGCATTACTACATTGTTATTATCACTTTACCCTTTTAAATGGTAGTGGTACAATCGCTTTACTCCCTAATATTATTTTCTAGGCATTTACTTCATCGTTAATCTAACCAGTATGTTCAAAAAAATTTAAATGTATTTATCCTTTTTTATATATAATTAAAAATAAAAAATTGGAATTGTCATTCTTCCTTTTTTTCACTCTAACAGTTCCAAAAACATAAAAATAAAAGAGGTTTCTCAAATTTCTTTTTTCACACTTATTAATACTAGAAAAAAAGAGAGAGGAGAGAAGGAGACAGAAAATTAGATTTTAAAAAGATAGAAAATAAGGAAGAATTTAATAGTATCGTATTACTTTAACATGGTCGGGGTTAGAATTGGAACTGGATGGTAAACTAAAAAGTAAAATAATTTTAAAATAATAAAAATATTGAATTCTTTCTTATTTGTATTTTTTTAAAAAAAGAACCGAGCTCTTTCTCTGTCTCTCTCTCTCTTTCTCTCTCCCTCTTCCCCATCTTCTTATTTCTTTTTTAAAATATTAATAAAATTGTCAAGAAGAAAGAGATTAATGCTTTAAACTTTTTTCCTTGATACTAAAAAGAAAAAGAACCACTCTAAATTTTTTATTGTTTTTATTATACAAAAAGTAAGGTACTTTTTTCTAAAATTTTTTAACTTACTAACTTGGTTTAATGGTGGGATAAGGTGCTTAAAAAAATTACTTTAGGGGGTAAATTGATAATAAGGCTTAGTTTATGGGAGCAAAGTGACAATAATTTTAAAGGTTAAACATGTCTTTTCACTTAAATTAACAAACTCTGTTAACTTTAACCATTAGTTTTGGGGATAAAGTGACTAAAAAGTAACGTTAAGTGGGAAATTGATAGTGACATCAAATATTATGGGATTAAGTGCTAATAATCCTAATTTTAATGTGACATGCTAAAGTTTATTTAGTTCACTCCCTTCGAATGTTGTACAATTGATATAGGGAATCACAGATGGTGACTGATGAGAGACTAGCCATCAAATTTTTCCTATTGAGGCATTTAAATATTGTGACGACCCCACCTCTCCCTAGGGCGTACCCCAGAATTTAGCGGACCGCCTGTCCAACTCTCGCCAGGACTCACTCACTCATTTCAAGAAAATAAGTTACAACTTCAAAAGTAAAGGAAATAACAGTTTCCAAGTTTAGAAAGTACATTTATACTCATTTCTATCTCAAACGTTCATACGTTTTCAAATATAACAAAAGATCAAAGTTCTAGTTGCATTTCTAACCCTAATCGAGCATTAGCGCTAGTAGAATTATAAACGTGAAAAGTCTAGACAAAACAAACATTTCCACCTTCATGCTTATGCTCGTACCCTTTGTAAGGAAAACAAAAACTAATAGAGTGAGCCAAAACTCAGTGAGGTTCCAAAACTTCATGCAGACCCAAATAGCAAGTTGGTAATTATGTAAAACTTGAAATTTTAAAATGAGCGAGCGTACAAGTTCATAAAAAGAAACAATAAGACTACAAGTAATAAATTGACTAAATATACAACATTTTCAAATATAAGGATACAGAGGGCTCTTAAGAGCCAAATTCCCGTTGCATTATTTGATCCGAACTCGTTGACACTCCGTCAACGTTTAAAGAAGCAAAACCATGACCGTAGATCTTCACTTTACACCAATTTCCATCCACCAATCAACCTCCTACCTAGGGATGGCAATGGGAGCGGGTGCCCGCGGGGGGCTCACAGGGCGGGGGTTGGGGCGGGGGCGGGGGGAATTTTTCCCCCCGCTTAGAAACGGGGCGGGGGTATACTCCCCCGCCCCATCCCCCGCCCCGCCACCAGCAAAAAAAATATATATATATATATATATATAAATGACTATATATTATATGTAAGTTAATTAGTTATAAACTTATGATAATTATATTATTAGTTAGATGTATTATATAATGTATATTAGTTTATGTAATATAATTGATATTATCAATTATATGAATAATTATACATGTCTACTAATAGAATTTATTAATTAGTTATACTAAATTTACTAATACATTTATACTAAATTTCTAATTACACTTAATAGAATAACACTTTTTTCTCAAAAAAAAGCACAAACACAATGATGAATTAGTGATTGCATTTGTACTAAAAGTGAAAATTTGACTATTTTAGTTATATTTATTTCATCATATTGGATTGTATTCAAATAACTTCTGTTTGATTGTTTTTATGAGTTTCAATTGTAAAATTACAATGAATAATAATTTGGTGATGTGTTATATTTTAGTACTTGATTATTTATTAAAATTTAATTATAATAAAATTATATAATAAAATTTTATTAACCCCGCGGGGGCAGCGGGGGAAGGCGGGGCGGGGGTGGGGCGGGGCGGGGCGGGAGGAGCAGGAGGCGGGGGACGGGGGGAACTAATAGGCAACGGGGCGGGGAACGGGGGAGGGGTCCCCCGCCCCAACCCCGCCCCGTTGCCATCCCTACTCCTACCGGGCCCAAACTCCAAATTAAGAGTGATGGTAATATTCGAGTATACCGAATCTAGTGGATCATATCCAAATGATTACACAACAAACAATAAACAATAAACAGTACCTATGGTTCGCCAGTCTTCTCGATCAAGTCTTTACTGGCTCGATTCGACTGACTAACCAATAGGGTGAGGATCCCAGGTAGTATTCAAGTTGTACACATGTATATCAAGTCAATAATAACCAGTAAATAGTAAGAAATTGCATTAGGGCAAGTGTGATCAAGTACACCCTTGCCCGTCCAAACAAGTCAAGTATTTCTTTCAAATATCAAGTTCAATCACGCACATGGAAACACTCACCAATGAGTTATTGCTTTTTAAAACCACGCTCAAGTTCAACTCCCTGACCCAAATCTGCGATAAAATACCGTTTAACAGTTTGAAATCAATTAGGGTTCAAACTATAGGAGTTTCGCTTAAAGAAAATCAAGTAAATAATACCCATTTAAGTAGTATTCATTTTACTTATCAAACCCTACAAAATTCATTGATAAAGAAGCGATTAAAACTTTTAAGTTCGCAATTTGGTCTAAAAGACAAGAAAAACATATTAATAGTGGTCGCTACTTTCGCCTTTTAAAGGGTACGAATTTTGGCAAAAATTCAGCTTATGTACTCCTATTAAGGAAAACTTGAATACTTTAACCAATTCAAGTTCAATTCAACCACGAATCATGGCTTAAGTTCCAATTTCACTCGCTTATCCTACGGAAGAAAATTTTGGGCAGCATTTTCTTTGTGTTTACCTAATTTTCCAGCCATTTTCAAGGCTTCATTTTCTTCTCAAATCAGCCCAATTCAAATACCATAAGTAAGCATATCAAGATAGCTCTTCATCTAGGTTAAAAACCATCAAATTATAACTCATTTCTAACAAGTAACTATCCAATATCAAAGCTGAAAATTTTTTAACAAAGCTGGAAATTCGTCTTTTAAAGCTAAAAGTCACAATCATGCTACTAATCACCTCACAAATTCCATATCCAAGCTCCATACCAACATAAAATAGTTGAACAACATAACCAAGGCTGAAAATTACAAGACCCTAGCTGAAATTTCACTAATCAACACCAAAACTAGAAGATCATCCATAATATTTCAAGATTCAAACCATCTACACCAAATTTAACAAGAATAAGGAAGAGAAAAGAAGTGGATGAACTTATACCTTCCAAAACTACTTGAGAAGTGAAAAACAAAAGTTTTCCTTTCCAAACAACTCCACAACAAGCTTCCTTAGGTCCTTGGTGCTAGTTCAATCGGTTTAGATTTTGAGATTTCAACTCAAACAAGGCAAGATTCAAGGGAGGAATGGAAGTTTTTCTCCTCTCTTCTCCTCTCCTAGTTTCGGCCAAGCCAACCAAAAATGAAGCAAATTTGGTCCAAGGGAAAGATAAGGAGAAAGAAAGTTGTCTTAGTGAAACAACCCTTGGATCTTTGATACTTGGCAAGGCCAAGTTTTCTCTCTTTTTTCTTTTTCTTTTCTTTCCTTTTCCTTAGTCAAGGATTTCGGCTGCTTTAGGGGTAATTTAGAGCTGATTAGCTGAAATAAAAACAAGAGGATTAGGGTAAGAAAATAGTGGTCAAGTGGTGTACTCGATCGATAACAAACGGTGCACGTCGGTTCAAGACTATTTTCCTTAACTCTCTCGTACTTGTGTTTTAACTTCTGATTCACTAACTTATTATTAGCACTTCTAATCATACACTTCCCCTTATCTAATATTCACTCTTATCCACCAAATTTAATACACTCACCTCACCAATTAATCACACTACCAAAATACACAAAAACCTTAGCTTATCGTAACTATAAAAGTAAAAGTAAAACTCTCGATTCTATTATCTATTACAACTATTGAGGGAGTAAATTAGTAGTAAAGATATTATAAAGTAACTTATTCAAAATAAAAGGGAATTTTTGAGAAAATATAGGGAATTTTGCAAGTCCTCACAAATATTCAATGATTTCCTAGAAAAAAATGACAGAAAGATTATTCTTAGTGTAACTTGAACCATAATTACTTGCTGCAATGCAGGATCAAACCAAAAGGTTTTTGTGCCCTCTGAGAAAAATATGTAGTTTGTGTCTTGTGCTTACATAATGTGCCAATTGGAAGTTAACGCCACAACTTCATTGCCGAATAGACAGATATTAGCAGCATTTCTAATCGGACTGAGACAAGCGAAATTTAGTAATTTACTTAATAATAGTGTCTGAATACAATTTTATAGTTTGATTGAAGAAATAAAGGCAGAATAGAACATAAGGTGCATTTAACACTGCAATGACCAAGTAATGGCACAATATCCACCACAAAAAATAAAAGCCGCATTTCTCATGTCCTTTCCTCAAAAACCATATTTTCTTTTATAAAACATCATAATTTTATTAAAATATGTACTAATGGTAGAAGTTATATCATCAAATATACACATACATATCAAAGAACAGATATGAATGATGGATACTACAGATCTGAAGAACAGATAAAAATTATATTTTAAAGCTTCAAAAAATATTTTAAAAATAAGATAAAATAATTGTAAACCCATGAACATGCATATTTTTAATTGCTAGATCTATTAGTTAACTGTTTCAAATTCACATATTATGATGAGATCTATCAAATAGACTCAAGAAATTTCAAATGTAATAATCAAAATTTGAAAATTTTAGATCTAATGAAAGAAAATTAATTAAAAAAACTACCTAAAACATTTACTAGGAGTTTTGGGAAGAAAACTCCCACTAAAAAAATTTTAGGTGAGATGAAAAACTCTCATTAGATAAGAGAGAAAAAACTTTCACTAGAAATTTTAGAACAAATTTTATTCTCACAAACGAAAACAAACTAGAGAGATGACTACTCCCATAGAAAAATATATTAAAAAAAAATCTATTCTCTCTCTCATAGGATGAGAGTTGGAATAAGTTTTTGCTAAAGAGCTTTTCTACAAGAAAGGAAAGAGAGAATTAGTTTTTCTGATTGAATCACTCAAAAACCATAATATGAATATTTAAGATAGAAAAGCAAAACATATTATACTCACTTAAAGTTATTAAGGAAGTATTTACATTAGACTAATTCCTCTCTGCCGCTTCACTTTTAAACTTTTTAGTCTAAACAACCCTTATCTATATATATATATATATATATATATATATATATATAAAGTTATTTTAATTAGAGTGTTTCTCACTCCTATGTGGCATGTCTAATTGAAGAAAATTAACGGGTTTATGGGTCATTTGGATTTTACCCATATTGAATACTATATTATATGTTTAAAAAGTATCCCTAATTTAAAAATAAATTTAAAAAATAACTAATCTTATCTTAATGATATCTAAAATAACTAATCTTATCTTAATGATATCTGTCTTCTATCAAATTACTACATAGATCTATAGTAAAGTCTTTTCCAAATTACACTTATTAAAATCTTATATATTCCATAAATTACTTTCTTTCATCACCATATCGCTAATTAGTATTCAAATTGTTCATCATCTCTTCCCTTAATTTTGAATTAACTTAGTCTAAAAAAGAGAATTAATTGTTACACCGATAGAATTACCAATATTGTTGGAAACTAAATATTTATTGATGAAAAAAAACGGATTGCTAGATCTTTTCTACTTAATTAAATGTGAATATATAGTTCTAGGTTTATGGTCATTATAAAAATTTAAATTATCTAAAAGAATATTTATATATATAAAAAAAAAGAATATCTACCAAGTTTTTTATATGGGATACATTATTAGATGCATACTATCATATTATATTGAAAGTATGTGAACAAATTTTTAAAAAGTAGTAAATAATTGAACATTTAGAATACATTAATTTTTTAGAGTTAATATGAATGGACATGTAGGATTGTTGTTAATTTTCGTATTTAAATTATTCATATTTGTATAATTCATAATAAATAAAAAAAATCGTGTTAAGATACAGACAAAATTCTAGTTATATGTAAAATCTTCTAGCTATGCCTCCTATTTCCAGTTCCCTACCCCAAAATAAAATAGATCGTGCGTAAAAGTCATAAAATTGATCCTGTATATACACAGACACATTTTTGTCTGAGAAATTGAATTAACATTGATCCTGTATATACACTAATTCTGCAGCTTCGTGGACAAATAACATTGATCAACTAAAGTTCCACGACCATACACTATATGAAAAGAAAAATGCTTTCCTCTGCGAAAAGCGACTCAACACGACACTTGTAGTAGTTAACGACATATAATAGACCCACCTGGTCTTGCAACTTTCCCTTATTTTGTTTGTCACGTTGTGTCGTAATGGCGTGCCATATGAAAATGTCGCGTTATGGAGGAATGCTGATATGAAAAATGGACCATTAAAATTAAATAACTGAAAACATTTTCATAGACTACTCTTAGTTGGGAATATATATTTATTTATGGGTCATGTTGCCAGATTAATCTTATATGGAGATAAGTGATACATTTTCATATACTAATTTGACAATTACGAGGTTATGTAGTTGTGTTTAACGTTGCTGCATCAAAAGTATATGAATTATTGGAAATTGAACAAAAGACGTTTCAGTGTTTCTAGGTATTGAACAGACTTCTACCACCCGTAACGGCATTTCTTGGCAAAATCATTCATGGAATAATCTATATATCTATATAAATTTGAGGAGGAGTTTTCAGTAACAAGCCTCCACACGCCTTCCCATTCTCAATTACATTTTCTAGCATTTTATATTTAATTTATATCGTAAAATACATCATATCCGCATTTGAACACACGACCACGTTTTTATCAAATAAGAATTCCATTTCAACTAACACTCCTCCCTTCACACACCTTTCCACTCCAATTAATACTCCTCCAATTAACAATTCCACTCTGATTAAAACTCCTCCAACCCAATAATAAGAGATAACAACATAATTTCACCAAAAACCGCAATTAATCATCTCTTTCAACTTCTTTTTGGTATCGATCTTAGCTCTCAACTTAATTTCACCATGGAACATGCCCGCTGACAAACATTTCACCAACACCTAAATTTCAAACTCGCCAAATTGCAAAGAAGGAAACATTTGCAATCACACCTATAGTAAAAATTCTCCCAATTAATTAACGAACAATTATCTATATATTATTTTGAAATAATAATTGTAATCTATACATTTTTTAATGATTTTAGATTAAATATTTTCGGATACTTACTTACATTCAAAGCATTAACATAGATAATATGTTTCATGAGTTATACAAAAATTGTGGACAACCATGTCAATCTCATTTTTAAAAAATGGTGTGTATCCATTGTAATGACGTAGTCGACACTATTGTCAGGTAATTATTTTCACATATTTTTAATTTTAATTATATAAATTATTTATAGGTATATATTTTTATACAATATTATTTACAAACTTTCTAAAACAAATGATAATTCTGAATTCCGTATGCTCTTAATTGTTAGGAAAACGGAGGTACATTGTTCGACCAATATATTAATTCATACAAAAATCATGCATTCTCATTTATAGTACGAACTCCATAAAATTCAACAGAATCAATTAAATCCCCAATGGTGGCATTCGTACTCAAAATTGATTGATGTGAAAAATGTTTCCACCTTCATAGAAGATTATCAAATCGAAGGCAAAATATTTGTAAGTATTTCATTTACTTATCAAATTAAATATTTAGTTACATTTAATTGAACCCTTATGTCACTCAATTTATGATATAGATTTCTACTTTTTTTTTCAAGATCCAACTTCCATCAACGTGGTAGTTTATAAATAATGAGGATGTTTTTATCATATATTGAACTATTGCTACAAAATCTCATTTTTTTAACTATACTTTCATGTGCTCTAAATTATACGAATAATTACACACATTTCTTACTCTTTTTAAATTCCTCCCTCGATTATAATTTCTTTCAAAAATATGATCTATTGTGTGTAGCATGGGTGTTTAGACGAGTATGCTTAATTTACCACACACAAGTTTTTTTTTTTTCACGATGCACAAGTAAAGTTTATAATTAAAATAAAATTATTTGTGAAAACTTGATGGAATTTTGTAAAAGGATAATATAAGCAGAAATTGGTGAGCCAAGAATTATGTTCGAAAAAAAAAAAGAAAATAAAACAGTGGACACTCATTAAACAAACTTTTTATTCAAATTGAAAAAAGAAACACAAAACCCATCTTAAATGTTACTTTTTTCTATCTCTCACCAGCTTACTTTCTTCAGTATGGCAGATTAGCACCGGAAGCATGCAACTCCATTGCCCCCAACAAAACTTCCATTAATCTATATAAAACTGAGAATATTTTTTTCTCTCATTTAAAAATTAAAGTCATAAAAAACCTATATGGCTACTTTTGTGATTTGATTGGAATTAGATACTGAACTATGATTAAACAATGTGATTTGCTTAGCTACATATCTTTGCCACATATTCTATTTAAATGTTTTGTACTCAACTCATATTAAAATTTTTAAATAAATATACAATAAAATAGAAGTTCATAATCTCCAATCATGTTTACTTTTTTCTTAAAACAAAATTCATCATTTAATATGCCTAGCAGTATAGGATTCAATGAAATTAATAGACCCATTACCCTAGCATTCTCTTCGGGTTGCACTTCAATTCTTTCTTCTCTTTTTATTTTCATGTCAACTACCAAATTTTAAGAAGTTCAACTGCTTCCTAGATCGCTTCATTTACCATTTTGCTATTCGCTTTTTAGTGTCATTTTCAATTTTAAATTGACAAGATCCGGGTTGAGAGACCCAGTCCAAATTCAACTGTTATAGTCTATTATTTTAATTTTTAGTGTTTTCATTTTGTTTATCAGTTATTTTTAGAGCACTGTACGACCATTAACACAAAATGTTTCAACTAGATAAAAATGTCTGGGAAAAAATGGGAGGGAATTTTTAAGCTTAAAACTGTAATGGAAAAGGGTATCTATGGAATTACATTATATGCCAAAATCACAGGGTGTGTTTGAATAGGAGATTATTTGTAAAAAATTATTTAATCCAATACTGTAACACTTTTTATAATGTGATGTATTTGAAAAACACAGGGTGTGTTTTAGATAGGAGATTATTTGTAAAAATTACTTAGCCTAATAATGTAATACTTTTTGTGATATGATATATGCGAAATGAAAGGTAGTTAAAATTATAAAATTTAGTCTAATAGTGTAGCATTTTTTATAATATAATATATGTGAAATAAAAAAAATAGTTGAAATTATAAAAAGTGTTAGGGAGAAATATATCAAGAAAGTCCATCAAAGAGACCCAAATGTAAGTCAGAAATTCAACATTGATCCAAAAACTTACGTTGTTAGATCTCGGACCCTTACTTATATATTTAATCATTCTTTTTCCATCTCTCGAACCAATATGGAACACAATTCCCTACTCATGAATCTAACAATCTCCTCTTTCATGAGTAAACCCTCACATTAAACCCAAATTCACGAACTCTTTTTCGAACCTATTTTAATACTGAACATAAGCCCACTTTAATATTTAACGTAAGTCCACCTTAACTTTCGAACCAATATGGGACACGAATCCCTATTCATGAATCTAATAATCTTCTTATTCATGAGTAACCCCTCACATTGAATTCAAATTTACACTCTATTCTTTGAATCCACTTTAATAATCAATGCAACCACATTAACATCCAAGGCCATTTCTTCTCAATCAAGGATCCACTCTTCTTCAACATCTAAACCGGACCAACGTGGGACACAATTTTCTTACTAATAAATCTAACAATCTCTCTTTTCATGAGTAACCCCTCATATTAAATTTAAGTTTATAAGCTTTTTTTAAATCCACTTTAATACTTAATGTAAGTCCATTTTAACACCTAAAACCACTTCTTTTCCCAATCATGACCCACTCTTCTTTAACATTCAAATTAGATCTTGAACCTCTATCAGCCCTTGGTTCCTTGATCTAATATCAACTGAACTCCCTATCAACCCTTGACTCCTTGGTCTAACACCAATTGGATCTCTTGCTAAACTCATGGCGCATCTAGTCTAACACTTGCCAAATCTCTTTGGACACTTTAATTTAGTCCGCACCATCAAGAAAAGAATTTCATTGGTCTACCTTCAAGAGGAACCACTTGTCAATAAGTAGCCTAGTATTAACACCCAAGGTCATTTCTTCTCCCAATCATAGACCCACTCTTCTTCAACATCCAAATTGGATCTCGGATCGCTATCAACCCTTGACTCCTTAGTTTAGCATTAACTGGACCCCCTGCTAAACTCATGGCACATCTGGTTCAACACCAGTCAAATCTCTTTGACACTTTAATCCACTACCAAGAAGAGAAATTCATCGGCCCATCTTTGAGAAGAATCCACTTGTCAATAAGTAACCCAATTTCACAGTCAAAGATTTTGATACCACTTGTTAGGGAGAAATACATTGAAAGAGTCCATAAAAGAGGTCCAATATATAAGTCAGGAATCCAACATTGATCCAAAAACTTAAGCTGTTAGATTTCTACCTTTATTTACATATTTAACTGCTCTTTCTTTATCTCTCAAACCAATATAGGAGACAATTCTGTACTCATGAACCTAACAATAAGGTTGTTGAAAATTGTGTTTCTGATACAAACAAAAAAATATCTAAAAAAATTTCAAATAATGTGTGTATATGTAGTGTGTATATATAGTGTACGTACATGTAATATATATATATACACACACACATTTAGGTATAAAATAAGCATAAACAGATTAAAATCGAAAGGATGGAATACTGAATAGAAA
>NC_040042.1:6247468-6294422 GCF_003713205.1 Coffea eugenioides | reverse complement strand
GAGAAAGTTTATATGCAATTAATAGATTCTGTAATGGTTAGATTTGAAACAAACCATCTCAGAAACTTAGTTTCTAGGCATCTAGAAGCTCCAGTTGTTCGCATTTTATTTGTTTTCCATAGAACAGGTAATGTTGGATTATTTCTGTCATCAAAGATTGTTTTCTTTCTTCCATACCCTGGTTACTTAATCTTCATTAACAACTACTGAGATGTTCCATGACTTAGGTGATACTTTAACAAAAGTTGTTTTTTTTTTTTTTTTATTTCTTCAGGCTTTGAACTTTTGATTTTGGAATCCTGAACTGTTGCGGAAGCTTGCAATTAACAAGGGCTCTTGGTATTTGTTGATGTCATTGAAATATTATACTTTTTAATATAGAGAAACCGAAGTCCTTTTATCTTTTTCACCTGTGCCAACTTCAGTCTTTGACACACAGAGAAACGTAGAGTTGAATATACAGAGATATGTCAGACTTGGAAATAATCATGACATTTTTTACCCATTGCCACATATCCAGAAACATGTTATTCAAGAAGAAATAGCTCAGTTTTTGTAAAAGCTGCACCTGTTTATGAGTTGTAAATGATAGCCTTTTTTACAGTTGATTTCCTTCTTCAGTTGAATATAGAAAAATCCATTACTTTTAGGAGTCATTTTCTTCAAATCAGTGTTCTTTAACGAATTAGTAGAAATCATTTTAATTGTCAAACCCAAGAAAACTTTCCCATGGTAACTTGTTTGAGCAATTTACGTCTTTGCTAACTTTTCTGTTTCTACTGTTGTATTTTTAAGGTAATGCCCTTTTTTTGGGTAATGGTCACTTGAGGTTATAAGCTTTTTACATTAATGCAAATATGAAATTAGGAAATATGGTTGAGCAGATGCTGCCAGGAAACTCAATAAATTGACACATTCTTTTCCGCTGATGTGTAACAGGAATTCCATTTCAAAAAGAGAATCCATTAGCACCAAAATTTCATTTATATTCGTTTTGGTTGCATAACTTACTCGCAAATTACTTTCTTTCCTTTGATGACACACAAGAAGATTATCTTTTGGAAGTGGATGTGAATGTTATATAGCTTTCTTGCATGAGTGCATGCTACCTGTAATTGAATTAGAGAAAATTTACTTCAGCAGCATAACCATGAGAGTTCTCAAAAATGAAACTTATACAAATGTAGGTCCCAGTGCAACTTTTCTTCACAATCAGTTAGACTATTCGACACAAAACCAATTTACCTTCATAAATACTCAAAACTTCCGTTCTTACTTATCACTATAAGATTCATTTTCTGATGACAATTCCTAATGGTTGTTGTTCTTGTTTGTTAAATTTTGAAATATTCGGTAAGGAAATAAGATGTCCTTACAGTGTTATGTAGAGAGTTTGTTCACATAAGTTTTTGCTTCGCAATCGCTTTCCTTTTATGACTATGTTGTGTATCCTGAATGATTTTAACTTGGCCCTTCCATTTATCATTGAAGCCTAAACTTCTGCGAAGTTTTATCCCACTAAAACTTGTGCTTTTAGCCAAAAGAAGTCAAAAGGAGAACTTCTAGAATTAAGATTTATAAACTGTGGAAGAGTGCATAAGTCTCATGTTAGTGTGAATGTTATCTTTCCTTGGCATCAGCTAGGTCCTCTTTTCATTTTCTTGTGCTGTACAATACAGGCCAACAGATAGCAAGCTACAGCAATGGGTTCTGGAGATTGGTTGAAGAATATAATCAGTAAAAAGAAAGTGAAAGACAAAAGATCCAAAAAACTGAAGGTATGGCACCACTATGACAAGAGTTGTATCAGCACCAGACCAGTTTATAGCCATTTCTTTTTCCTTTAATAGCTATCATAATGAAGAAATCTGGAATAACATGATGTATGATTGCAAAGATTCTCACTTAGTATATCATGGAAGATTGATTGGATGCTCCTAGAGATCCCCTATCATGAGATGCAAGCTCTTATCCTAGGGACTAGGCTGGCTTTTTTACTTGGTGCATTTGATAAAAGTATCGTTACCATGTATGAGCCTCATCTTGGAATCCTTTTAATAATCTTCTTCTCATCTATTACTTGTCACCTAGAAATTAATATTTCCTTGATATAAAATTGAAGCAGCATTCTGCAATTCAGCCCTGATATACATGCAATGGAATTTACTTCTCTACAGTTTCTCTAGTTCATGTGTTGGCTCTTTACTGAGCAGGCAACTACTTTTTCACTTCTGAATGCATCAATATTATGAATCAGTAGTATTTGAGTTTGTGTTCCAAAAACTTAAATTAGGAAACTTCATTGACATCATTTGGTGCTCATGGTTCTGAGATTTTGAGCACTTCTAGCATCATTATTTGGTTTCTGCAGAAGCTTGACTTCATGCATCCTTTGGAAAACTTTTATTTATCTACACCATTGATTCACTTTGGCTTATATTAGGTTTTACCCTTTTCTTTGAGTTTGTATTGGGTGTGTATTTGGAAGTTTTTGATAGAGGGTGAGGAGGACGCTACATCATTAGAGGCATAATACAAGCATTAGGCTATCGCCTCATATTTTGTATATGATTTTTGGTCTAAAATTTCACTCTTTTGCCTTGGCATAGCACGAGGAATTTCCCCTGTTGGTAATTTTTATTGACTGTCTCTACCAGGAACCGGCATCTAAAAAGTCAAAAGAGCAAGAAGGGGAATACCAAGCCATTAAAGAAACTTCTAGATTAGCAAATGATATTTCCATTAAGAATGAAAGGGTTCCTTGTATACCCACTGAGGATGTAGCAGCAATCAGGATTCAGACAGCATTCCGTGGATTCATGGTATCACTTGTGCTTATTGGTTCTGTTTTAAAGTGTTGCTAAATGTTGTGCACTTTGTTAGAAGTAGCTTGTTATTTGTCTAATGGGGTAACTCATGTGGCATAGTGTTCCTTGCCTTGTTTGAAAGCTCAATAATGACACAAGTAAATGAGAAAGAACCTTTTTTCTTAAAATAGAGTGAAAGAAGGGAAAATAGGGAACTCATTTAACGAGTAGCATTGCATCAGAAAAAGCTATTAAGCATGCAATTTTACTTCAGGTAATTTAAATTGTGATTCATTTTGTAACTTTGAGAGCAGATAGTTGACACCTCAAGTGTAAGCTTATACTAATGCATGTGACAATCAGTGTTCAGCTTGACCTTCTAGGTCCCATTAACGAAATAATCGGTCCTTAATGAGCCATGAAAATCAATTGTTACAATTTTTTTTTTTGTTGGTATACAAGAGTAAATTTTCTGGTTCAACATTGCTCTGACTGTAACCATTGTTAGTTCAGTGACTGCAAGAACTAAGAAATTTTTCCTTTGACCAACGGGGAAGAGGGGAATAGGAAGTAAAAATGGAATCCTCATTAGTCAGGTGGCAGCGTAAAATTCTGAAATGGAATGGACTGTTATGTTTCTAACTGCACAGAAAAGCGGAAGTTTATTAGCAGTGTTATCTCAGCATCATTCATTTTGTGTTACTCAAGATTATGAAGCAGGCAACTGAAATGTGCATGCCTGCATGTGGCTTTTGACCCAGTAGCATCATGAGACAGTTACCTTTATTACAAAATATATTGTTCCTCCTGGTTTCAGCTTATAATAGTTCAGCCCTCCCAGTTACTAAGAAAATGATGTTCCCTGTCATTTCAGCTTCTATCATCTCTCCAATGTGGGTTATAATTTCAGTTTATGAGATATCAACCTTACTGTTGCTAAGAAATGATCTTCCTGCTCATTCTAGCTTTAGAATACAGTAATTTATATCAAACAAATAGTTCAGTTTAAATTGCAAGTGTTGAACTATGTTACATATCATGCCTTATAGAATTTAAAAGGACTGACACAAGGAATTCATGTTAAGCATATAGGCTATCTTAGGTTTGAATAATGCATTAAGAAGACAAAATTGGCTCTTCTCTATGCAGATATTCTCGTTGGCATTACTATTTGTCTAAAATATTCAAGCTCATTTAGATGTTTAATCTCCGTGTTCAACAAGGGATATTTTCTTGTTATAGGCAAGGAAAAAGTTCCGTTATTCGAAAGGCGTACTAAGGTTGCAGGCTTTGTTACAAGGTCACTCTGTCAAAAAGCAAGCATCATCTACGTTAAGCTACCTACATTCCTGGAGCAAAATGCAGGCACATATTAGAGCTCGCCGAATTTGTATGGTGACTGAAGGTCGCCTCAGGCAGAAGAAGTTGGAGAATCAATTAAAGCTTGAGGCAAAGCTTCATGACCTAGAGGTAAGATTGTTTATCCTTCGTTTTGTCTTTTTCTGTATCCTCCGCTGTAAGGAATAACCACTCTGGGCCTATTTGATAACTCTATTTAATGCTGAAAATTAATTTATTTAGAACTTGTTGAGTTCAGCATGTTTGATAACAAAAAGCCTTACCACTTAAAACATTAAGCATTGCTTAATTTGTATTCAAAATTTTAAGTGAAAATGTTTTTACTGAATTTGTTGAACTGACCGCACATGTTATTCATTTCAGACACAACACATATTGTCCCTCTAACACGCACAAACACACTGCTCCCACACACAGTAGATATTTTTTATCTTTCTCTTAACACACACACTCTCACACAAAAATACACACGCTTAAATACCACCTCTCAATTATTTCATTATATTCTCTTACATACACCCTTCTCTCCCAATACAGAAATAAAAAATTGTTTTTTAAAGATAAGATTATCATATTGTGTGATATTTCAATTCACTGCTGGAATTCAGTTAGTTATCAAACAGATATAACTTTATCAATTCAGCAACTTAATACTTCCAGCCCTCAATTTTAGATTTCAGAATTCAGAATTTGGACTTCAGTTTTATCAAATGGGGCCTAAGTAACTATTGTCTATTGTTTTCAGTGGTTTCTTAGTGTGACAAGACTTGAGAGAGTTTTCAGTGTCTTAGGCAGAGCTCTATATGGTGGCTTACGAGTCTTAATAGTTGTATCTCACGAACAAGGGATGGGACTTGAATGGATATAATAGATCATAAATAGTAGTACTAATAATCAGAAAATAGATTAATTAATCTCATCAGGATTATGGTATCTATTTTATTTTGCTTCAGTCATATGAGGAGGTGGTTCTTTGATGCTTTTGGATTTTGTCATTCTTCCCACTATTTTATCTCGCAGTGCCTCAAATCTTGCAGAAAAATTATGATTTATCACGTAGAAATAAGGAAAAAGTGCATGTGTGGTGTTATATTTTAGGATTCTTAATATAAATGACTTGTAGTTTTCTGGTATCAACAAAATTCCAGCAAGTTCAAAGAATTGAGAGTTTCCTAAGTGCCAGAACTATATTTAAGTGATGCTGGACCAAAGCTGACGTAAATCAATTGATGATACATTATCCTACTCATTGCCTCTTATGCGTTTTAAGTATTCATAGCCATTTTTGGCATACTAACATCAACTTCAGGTGATTCTATCCTATAAATACGCCTTTCTGAAAAAAACTGGAATGTGATCTGTCTCAGATTCTCTCTCTCTTGCTCTCTCTAACAAAGTAAATGCATGACAGGTGGAGTGGAATGGTGGCTCTGAAACAATGGAAGAAGTCATGGCAAGGATACATCAGAGAGAAGAAGCTGCAGGCAAGCGAGAGCGAGCTATGGCATACGCTTTCTCTCATCAGGTAAGCCACGGCTACAAAATCAAGTGTTGCAACTTTAGTTGCAATAATGAAGCCAAAACTTACGATGAGTAGCTCATAATGTGCAGTGGAGGGCCAACACTAACCCAAATTTTGGATGGGGGAGCACTGAGCTTGGCAAAACCAACTGGGGCTGGAGCTGGATGGATCGCTGGATAGCTGCTAGGCCATGGGAATGCCGTGTTGCAGTTCAGTCAAGTCCAAAGAAATCAAATGGTAAGAAAACCGGCAAGACAGGGAAAAACATCAACACACCAACTACAAAAACGCCTGTTACAGTTAAAACAATTTCGCCTAACGGGAAGGGTGCTGTAAAAGCCCGAAGGTTGTCTTTCGAAGCGGCTGACAAGATAGTTACTCCAAAAGGGACCAGCAAAGCTGAAGAGGCAGGCATTACATCTTAGGAAAAATGATGGTATGCATTGAATGGAAGTTTAAATATGCAAAGCAATTCATTTAGTGATGTAAAGAAACGATGAGGAGGCTAGGCTAGGTCATCTGCTGGTTTCGTGGTTGCGTGCATTTGAGTTGTGAGAGGATTGAGATGGACCTGGTGATCATTCTTTCTTGTTTGCCTTTCTAATTTTTTTTTTCATGCAAGCATGTGTATATTTGGAGAACTAAATTATCATGAATTTTACTTGTACATAGATGAAGTTCTTTTCATCTTGTTTGAAAAATGAAATGGGGTTGGAGGCAGGTATGTGCTGTGATCAAACACTTGTACATTCTTTATCTGATTCTATTTGTAATATTGAGCTTTTTTGTGTGCTGTCGAAGCTTACATTAGCACTCACAATGTCAACAGTAGTAGTGCCTCGTTCCTCCGCTCATTGCCAATAGACTTCCATTTGTGAAGATGCTACAGAAAACCTCCTTACCCTGATACACTAACGCTAGTTTCTTCCAGCCTGTGGTCAAAGATATCGACTCCAGGCTCACCCGTATCTCAGAATTAAATTGCTGCACAGGGACATAGGATCTCAGAACTGAATCATATCGCTAGTTGCAGAACTGTAACATGTCACTAGTTCAAGAGCGCTAATTATGTAACGATATGTTTCTGCTTTTTCTTCAGTTGTGTTCCCAAAGCACCACCAAAACAGAAGAGAAAAAAGGGTGGTTTTTATGAGCTGCAGCTACAACTTTTTAATGATTCTCTTTAGCTGTAAAAGCAACTTAAGTGAAGCATGCATTAGTCAGTCAGCAAAGTTTTCAGAATAAAAGGTAACTCGCTGTTTTTGTATCCCTATGTCCTCCTTTAGTCTTTGCTCAATTCGTATAACTCTAAGAACATTGTCAAGCTGCCATGCCAACTGTATGTACAGATTTCTCCCTCTCTCTCTCTCTCTATCTGTCTCTCTCACAAACACACACACACGCACACTCATAGAGTTAGCTCTACAAGTACTTAATAATGAGTTAATTCTATTCAATGTCTCAATTAATGTACTATCTAGTTTTCCTAATATTTCATTGATATGATAATGTGACCATGTCCACATATTCGGGTTCACAAACAATAATGGTAGGTTGCAGTCACCTAATTTCGTCCTCAGCAGCACGAAATGCAATGAAAGTCTCCCATCAAATGTATGGTTAAGACTTGAGAATGAAGCAGCCATTTCATCTTTTCGTTATTAGGAAGAAGAAAAAAATTGGCATACAAGCTGTAAAAGGAAAACTAGAAAGCACGTGACTTGTAAAAAGAAAGAATTCAGAATAAAGAATGTTGGGAGCATTTTAAGGAAACAGGTTAACACTGCAGGTATCAAGAAGCCAAAACATGAATACTTGTGCGTACAATGACCTTTCCTTTACGTAAATGGGCACCTGCAGCATCTGTAAAGGGAAAATCATGGCTAGTAAAATATTTAATGTTGCAAGAACTTTTATCAAGAGTCTCTTTTCTTGCGAATTTGAAAGGCTAAAATTGCAGTTTGCCCTATTGTTTATTACTAAGTACCATTCACAGCTTCTGACATTTGCTTAAATGGAGTCAATAATTGCTTGCTCCTTAGTCCGCTTGCTGCTCATAATCTTGCCCACATTCCATCTCTCACATGGTTACCAATAGTTGCATCAGACTGCAGGGCTAGAACTAATTAAATTCCAAACAATTGGCATCATCTAAAATCAATTCTTTTTGCACTAAATTAGTCAGAGGAAACTTCAAAGAATTCAAGAAGATTTCGCAGCTCATCCAAAAAGTTAGTTCCTATGAACATGCTCTGCTTGGATCTTTTGTGTTCAATGCCCCCATATGCCACAGTGCTGCCCAACCATATGAGAAGACCGAATAGGAAATTAATTGTTTTTATGCAATAAACTTCTTTTCATCTCCAAAGGTGTCACATGGATAAAAATTATCTACACCTCGACATTCTAAATCCAGATATTATATAAATTCTAATACAGGTAGTACACGTTGATAATCCATCAAATGCATCAATGTAAGATAAACGGGCGTGAATTTAACCCGTCTAAAAGTTAATTAATAGATGAATTTAATAATTCTTTTTCAAATATGATGGACCGAAGTGGCATGAAGAATCAAATGTTCAATAATTTGGATTAAACTTTTTCTTCTTCTCATGCACTTCGGCCCCCAAATGCAGATCATTATCTATATGGACCGGTTTTTACACTACAAACACAAGTCTAGAGTAGAACTAAGCAAATAAGTAAATCTTTCTTGAAAACACAAATGTGTCTGTTTTATTACATTCCTATTCCTCTTTGTAGTTTCTTAAATTTCACTCCTCTTCTGCTAAAATAAATTTTTTAAAAAAAAAAAATTGATGTGTCTATTTTAATTTGTGTTTGGTAAACTAGAACCAGAAGCTATTCTCATAAATGTCTGATTCTTTATTCCTTCTCATGTCAACATGCATCAATTTTCTCACTTGGGATGCTCTATGGTAGGATTTTAACTTAAAAGAGGCTCCTACCGTCTATAGTTGAGGATTATCAATGAGAAATAGATGGAAGTACTTGTTTTTCTTGCGCTGTATTAAATACAGTGATATGGAGTGGTTGGACAGAATTCATCAATTATCAATTACTGCTTCACTTGCGATCACAATGAAAATCAGGTAACTGTGAACACCCTGTGTGCTACAGCTAGAATGTCATCGATGTCATTTAGGTTAAAGGTGATGGGATCCTTATTATTGTTGTTGTTAAGATACTTCAGAAAAGGAATTCCTGCTACTTGACGGCATTCAAGAAAGCAGTCCAAAATTTCAAATGGGATCAGAAATTGGCTCCGCTCAAAGTTACAGTAGAGTATATTACCATATCATTGGTCAATACCACTAGATGAATAGGAGTGGTAACATTTGCACCGCCCATTAAACATTTCTCTTCTCAAGAGGGACAGTTGAAATTTTGAATGCTAGAGCAATAGTGAAGATCATCAGCTGAGAGCCTTCTTTAATTCACTTGCCATGCTATTAAAACTGACAGCTAGGAGATGTTCGTATCCAAGAAAGAAAAGTGATGTAGCCAAGACAATCATGCATAGTGAATGCCAAATTTGCGTACTTTCTGAAAATGGGCAACAATTTTGAAAGTGAATGTTGGTGTATTACCAAACTTGAAACTAGTGAAGTGAAAGCAACAGATGCCAACCACTGACCTTTCAGCTGATAGCTACAGCTCTTCATAACAATTGCTATCAACACCCAAATTTAACAAAGGCACATTAGCAAATCAACTACAATAACATTAAAGAAATTATAGTAACATAATAAAACATACACCCACAAAGCACAAAAAAGATGAAACTTAGAAGATGATTAGTCTTGATAATGCAGAAGATTTGTAGGTGAAGATGGCTTGCTAGAAACTGGCTTTTGCTTCTCAGGGCCTGGAATTCTGGCTGCAGCAGAAAGTTCTGATAACCCACCATCACTGGAAAATCTAGCGCTTGAAAAACATAAATTTGGAAATTGGCTATCCAATGTTGGACCACGGATTGGAGAGAAGCTGGACTGAAGGGGTTCCCTGTGAAAAAGCAACTGATTCTGGTCAAAAGGTGATGGAAAATGTAGTGGCAGCTCAGAGTTGACTAGAGTCTCCTGAGATCCTTTTGCATTGCTAGAATTAGAATTCCAAGCCAAAATTCTTTGACATCTAGCCGTTTCTGAATTGATTTCACCTTGACAATGTGATGAGGAGGAGGGTGGTGGAATTAGACCCTGTTGACCACCAGAAAAAAGAAAAGAGAAATCTTGGACAGTGTGGAAAGACGGAGAAAGCCCTTGTGTTTGACTTTTATTGTTTCTTGAAGTACTAAGATCACCACCATGTGGGTAGCTATAGAAGCCAAGTGAGGATGTGGGTGGAATGACACCATTTTCCATGGAAAAGAAACTGAAATTGTTGATGGAGGTATCATCGTTATTCATATACTCTTGGCTGTCAATTCTACATGCAGATTCTGAGCAGTTAATTCTGCTCTCTTCTTGAACATCAAGGCCTTTTTCCGGTAGAGGATTTCTTGGTTGCATCAAAATGCTGCAACCATCAAGATTGGTTGTGGTAGCATAGCTAAAATCATGCTCAAGAGCATCAATAGCAGCTTTTGCCTCCTTCATTAGCCAATCAATGGCTTTACTGGGACGGTCATAGCCAAGCCGGTCTTGCACGTCATAGAACTCGATAGCAGTGTTTGGTGATAGTCTAACTCGTCTGTCCCTCGGACCTCTAGCAGTACCGACCTTGCTGTGCCGGTCCTTTCTTCCTGTGGATCGAAAAATGCGCCCACCAGGCATCTCTATACTATTTCCTTTTGCTCTTTTAGGCTTCAATCTTGTTGACCCTTGATTGGAAACGTCTTGCATTCTCCCTTTAAACTTTGCAGATTTGATGTGTCGGTGATTTGGATCCAATGTTTGGCCAGATGAAATCAGGTCTGGCCATTTTTCTTGGTGGATTGATGATTTTCCCACGCTTTTATCTGGCTGATGAAAATGCTGATTGTAGAAATGACTGTACTGATATCCTTTATCTTCATTGTTATTGTTCTCATCATCGTCTTCGTCTTCGGACGGATGAAGCTGATATTTTTGAGGATCCAGATTTGGAAGAAGTTTTCTGTTTACTTTGCTGTCCTAGTCTTCTGAACCCTTTTGGCCTGCAGGGGCTTTTGGCTTGTGAGTTCTTTGTCCAAGTATCAGAATCTGTCACCCTTGGGCCCTCAGGTGAACCACATATGTATATCAATAGTATTCAATCAAGATTTTTCCTTCCTGTACAGATTTTTAAACTTCCGTAAGAAAATGAAAAAAAAAACACAAGAAAGTAGTCCGGAAGCAAAAATGTAGCAAAAGAACTTTTGCTATCCAATCAAGTCTATTCAGAATGCAACAATTTCACATGTGCTAATTATTTCCAAAAAGATGAAAATAGTGCTAATCAAACCAAATTTTTAAGTAAGTTAAGCAATGATTAAAGTAGGGTCAAGCTTACTTGAAGAAGCAAAGCACAGATCAGGAGAAGTAACCATAAGAACTACAGCAGTGGAATTGCTATTCAGGATCAGGTGTGTGGAGTGGTGGCCTTTCCTTTGTGTGTGTTGTGTGTGTGTAACGTGTGTGTGTATATGTGTATATATACACACACACATACATATATATATACACATATGCTAGAGCTTTGCTGTAGCGAGTTTGAAGGAGTAGCAACAAACAAGCAGTACCATTAATTAAGTGCATGCATGCTGCCCCTGGTGGAATCGGGAAACAGTAATTGGTACTTTTTTCACAGATACACTTAAAGAGAGACAGATTAGTACTGTTTGCAAAATTAAGCACTGCATTCTGCATGGGCTTCTGTCTATGTATTAAAACAGATACAGGGTGCCAATTCATCTCATTTCTGATGGTTCAAATTCAACTTTTTCCTGCGACATATTTTGGCCTTTCAGCAACGTGTATATTTTGCAGCATGCAAAGAAACAAGACAAATTCTTGTCACATCACAACTCCACTCATTGAGAACTATAGTCCATAAATTACCTAAATCCATATTGAACACGAAAATGACCTATATATAATGCATTGCTCAAGAGGGCCACAAAAATTCAGTGATGTAGATGCATAGATTAAAGGATTTGAAGGACAAAATATAACACAATCTTCATATCAACTCCCACAGTGATATATTTTGATGATATACTCTGATTAGATTACGAAAGGTACATAAAATCTTTTAAGATTTATGTCCACTGTTAAAGAGTCGTCTTGGGAGTTAGGAGGAATTGTTTTATAAGACTTGACAAGAATATTGCCGAGACGAAAGAATATCTATATGAATTAATGCGTTGGCTTTCCATAATGTACGTCCGCAATTAATTAAATGACAAAATCCGGGGGCTCTAACTCAAAGGGTGCAGGTCACACTTACACAGAAGGCAATTCTGGCCATTGACTTCAAATTCATTTGGAACGAAATGAAGGATTCTGAACGGACCAAATTGAGTTGGACTAATACGCGTGTCACTCACCGCTAGATCTATCAATGGAACAAGACCGGGCCAAGTGGGCCCAAGCTCCGCTCGCTCAGCTCAAAATACAAACCTAATATAAGTCTAAAACCTAAAGTTCGAAACTTGAAAATTCTATTTCCTTTATGAGAGTCGAGTTTGAACTCGTTGAATCCCACCAATTTACAGTATTACTCTTTTTTTTTTTTTCGGAAACAATAACTATTGTCTAACCTATCTATCCTAAACTACAGGAGAGGGGAGTCTAAAGAGACTATGTTTGGGACACAAATCTTACTAGATCAAGGGAGTATTTTGATACAACCTTTGAATTTTTTTTACTACAAATGAAATTTAAATCCCCGCCAAGATCAGTGGTTCATTTACAGCACTACTCTTTTTTCCAAGAACTGAAAGAAACTCACACACGCACTCAATTAAAACAAACACGGAAGTAATCCGAAAGAGCGATTCGAAGGTAATCTAAGAGGGACCCATAAAAAACACTCATCCAACTAATCGGTGACACAGAGATTTACCGCACTACTCGCTGCAGTTATTTTACTTATTTATAGCCTCATCTAAAGGGCGACTGAGGGACGGGTAGGAGATGGAATACATCCTTTAGATGCCAATAGATGGGTCCCTCCTAGGCTCAAGGAACAAGGTCAGTTGCATGCGTGCATGTGCATGATACATGGGTGCTACTATTACTGTTTGCATACTGAACCTTTTCTTCTCCTGTGGTGGGAGGTATCTTTTTATCCTTCTACCTTACTTTCACTGTGTTCTTCATCATATCCACCAGACGTTTAAACAGTAGTAGTTCCTGTTTCAATGTCAAAAGTTGATAACCAAGTATGAAATTTTTGCCGCTTTTGGGTAGATAAGTCCTGCCGCCTTCAAAAGGTTGCCAGCTCTTGAAGGTTGTTCGGAGATCTAGATTTATTTGTTAAAGTTCTTACTTTCATAAGAAAATATCAGGAAATATGAAATTTTTGCAATTATTGGCTTTCCTTTTTAGGATAGAAGGAGCATAAAAATTTTAAGATAACCAAGAACTTGTGGGCTTTGCACTATAACGCATTTAGCTAGTTCACGAGTAGGGATGGCAATGGGGGCGGGTGCCCGCGGGGGGCTCACGGGGCGGGGGTTGGGGCGGGGGCGGGGGGGAATTTTTTCCCCCCGCTTAGAAACGGGGCGGGGGTATACTCCCCCGCCCCATCCCCCGCCCCGCCACCAGCAAAAAAAATATATATATATATATATATATAAATGACTATATATTATATGTAAGTTAATTAGTTATAAACTTATGATAATTATATTATTAGTTAGATGTATTATATAATGTATATTAGTTTATGTAATATAATTGATATTATCAATTATATGAATAATTATACATGTCTACTAATAGAATTTATTAATTAGTTATACTAAATTTACTAATACATTTATACTAAATTTCTAATTACACTTAATAGAATAACACTTTTTTCTCAAAAAAAAGCACAAACACAATGATGAATTAGTGATTGCATTTGTACTAAAAGTGAAAATTTGACTATTTTAGTTATATTTATTTCATCATATTGGATTGTATTCAAATAACTTCTGTTTGATTGTTTTTATGAGTTTCAATTGTAAAATTACAATGAATAATAATTTGGTGATGTGTTATATTTTAGTACTTGATTATTTATTAAAATTTAATTATAATAAAATTATATAATAAAATTTTATTAACCCCGCGGGGGCAGCGGGGGAAGGCGGGGCGGGGGTGGGGCGGGGCGGGGCGGGAGGAGCAGGAGGCGGGGGACGGGGGGAACTAATAGGCAACGGGGCGGGGAACGGGGGAGGGGTCCCCCGCCCCAACCCCGCCCCGTTGCCATCCCTACTCCTACCGGGCCCAAACTCCAAATTAAGAGTGATGGTAATATTCGAGTATACCGAATCTAGTGGATCATATCCAAATGATTACACAACAAACAATAAACAATAAACAGTACCTATGGTTCGCCAGTCTTCTCGATCAAGTCTTTACTGGCTCGATTCGACTGACTAACCAATAGGGTGAGGATCCCAGGTAGTATTCAAGTTGTACACATGTATATCAAGTCAATAATAACCAGTAAATAGTAAGAAATTGCATTAGGGCAAGTGTGATCAAGTACACCCTTGCCCGTCCAAACAAGTCAAGTATTTCTTTCAAATATCAAGTTCAATCACGCACATGGAAACACTCACCAATGAGTTATTGCTTTTTAAAACCACGCTCAAGTTCAACTCCCTGACCCAAATCTGCGATAAAATACCGTTTAACAGTTTGAAATCAATTAGGGTTCAAACTATAGGAGTTTCGCTTAAAGAAAATCAAGTAAATAATACCCATTTAAGTAGTATTCATTTTACTTATCAAACCCTACAAAATTCATTGATAAAGAAGCGATTAAAACTTTTAAGTTCGCAATTTGGTCTAAAAGACAAGAAAAACATATTAATAGTGGTCGCTACTTTCGCCTTTTAAAGGGTACGAATTTTGGCAAAAATTCAGCTTATGTACTCCTATTAAGGAAAACTTGAATACTTTAACCAATTCAAGTTCAATTCAACCACGAATCATGGCTTAAGTTCCAATTTCACTCGCTTATCCTACGGAAGAAAATTTTGGGCAGCATTTTCTTTGTGTTTACCTAATTTTCCAGCCATTTTCAAGGCTTCATTTTCTTCTCAAATCAGCCCAATTCAAATACCATAAGTAAGCATATCAAGATAGCTCTTCATCTAGGTTAAAAACCATCAAATTATAACTCATTTCTAACAAGTAACTATCCAATATCAAAGCTGAAAATTTTTTAACAAAGCTGGAAATTCGTCTTTTAAAGCTAAAAGTCACAATCATGCTACTAATCACCTCACAAATTCCATATCCAAGCTCCATACCAACATAAAATAGTTGAACAACATAACCAAGGCTGAAAATTACAAGACCCTAGCTGAAATTTCACTAATCAACACCAAAACTAGAAGATCATCCATAATATTTCAAGATTCAAACCATCTACACCAAATTTAACAAGAATAAGGAAGAGAAAAGAAGTGGATGAACTTATACCTTCCAAAACTACTTGAGAAGTGAAAAACAAAAGTTTTCCTTTCCAAACAACTCCACAACAAGCTTCCTTAGGTCCTTGGTGCTAGTTCAATCGGTTTAGATTTTGAGATTTCAACTCAAACAAGGCAAGATTCAAGGGAGGAATGGAAGTTTTTCTCCTCTCTTCTCCTCTCCTAGTTTCGGCCAAGCCAACCAAAAATGAAGCAAATTTGGTCCAAGGGAAAGATAAGGAGAAAGAAAGTTGTCTTAGTGAAACAACCCTTGGATCTTTGATACTTGGCAAGGCCAAGTTTTCTCTCTTTTTTCTTTTTCTTTTCTTTCCTTTTCCTTAGTCAAGGATTTCGGCTGCTTTAGGGGTAATTTAGAGCTGATTAGCTGAAATAAAAACAAGAGGATTAGGGTAAGAAAATAGTGGTCAAGTGGTGTACTCGATCGATAACAAACGGTGCACGTCGGTTCAAGACTATTTTCCTTAACTCTCTCGTACTTGTGTTTTAACTTCTGATTCACTAACTTATTATTAGCACTTCTAATCATACACTTCCCCTTATCTAATATTCACTCTTATCCACCAAATTTAATACACTCACCTCACCAATTAATCACACTACCAAAATACACAAAAACCTTAGCTTATCGTAACTATAAAAGTAAAAGTAAAACTCTCGATTCTATTATCTATTACAACTATTGAGGGAGTAAATTAGTAGTAAAGATATTATAAAGTAACTTATTCAAAATAAAAGGGAATTTTTGAGAAAATATAGGGAATTTTGCAAGTCCTCACAAATATTCAATGATTTCCTAGAAAAAAATGACAGAAAGATTATTCTTAGTGTAACTTGAACCATAATTACTTGCTGCAATGCAGGATCAAACCAAAAGGTTTTTGTGCCCTCTGAGAAAAATATGTAGTTTGTGTCTTGTGCTTACATAATGTGCCAATTGGAAGTTAACGCCACAACTTCATTGCCGAATAGACAGATATTAGCAGCATTTCTAATCGGACTGAGACAAGCGAAATTTAGTAATTTACTTAATAATAGTGTCTGAATACAATTTTATAGTTTGATTGAAGAAATAAAGGCAGAATAGAACATAAGGTGCATTTAACACTGCAATGACCAAGTAATGGCACAATATCCACCACAAAAAATAAAAGCCGCATTTCTCATGTCCTTTCCTCAAAAACCATATTTTCTTTTATAAAACATCATAATTTTATTAAAATATGTACTAATGGTAGAAGTTATATCATCAAATATACACATACATATCAAAGAACAGATATGAATGATGGATACTACAGATCTGAAGAACAGATAAAAATTATATTTTAAAGCTTCAAAAAATATTTTAAAAATAAGATAAAATAATTGTAAACCCATGAACATGCATATTTTTAATTGCTAGATCTATTAGTTAACTGTTTCAAATTCACATATTATGATGAGATCTATCAAATAGACTCAAGAAATTTCAAATGTAATAATCAAAATTTGAAAATTTTAGATCTAATGAAAGAAAATTAATTAAAAAAACTACCTAAAACATTTACTAGGAGTTTTGGGAAGAAAACTCCCACTAAAAAAATTTTAGGTGAGATGAAAAACTCTCATTAGATAAGAGAGAAAAAACTTTCACTAGAAATTTTAGAACAAATTTTATTCTCACAAACGAAAACAAACTAGAGAGATGACTACTCCCATAGAAAAATATATTAAAAAAAAATCTATTCTCTCTCTCATAGGATGAGAGTTGGAATAAGTTTTTGCTAAAGAGCTTTTCTACAAGAAAGGAAAGAGAGAATTAGTTTTTCTGATTGAATCACTCAAAAACCATAATATGAATATTTAAGATAGAAAAGCAAAACATATTATACTCACTTAAAGTTATTAAGGAAGTATTTACATTAGACTAATTCCTCTCTGCCGCTTCACTTTTAAACTTTTTAGTCTAAACAACCCTTATCTATATATATATATATATATATATATATATATATATATATATATGAAAGAAGTTATTTTAATTAGAGTGTTTCTCACTCCTATGTGGCATGTCTAATTGAAGAAAATTAACGGGTTTATGGGTCATTTGGATTTTACCCATATTGAATACTATATTATATGTTTAAAAAGTATCCCTAATTTAAAAATAAATTTAAAAAATAACTAATCTTATCTTAATGATATCTAAAATAACTAATCTTATCTTAATGATATCTGTCTTCTATCAAATTACTACATAGATCTATAGTAAAGTCTTTTCCAAATTACACTTATTAAAATCTTATATATTCCATAAATTACTTTCTTTCATCACCATATCGCTAATTAGTATTCAAATTGTTCATCATCTCTTCCCTTAATTTTGAATTAACTTAGTCTAAAAAAGAGAATTAATTGTTACACCGATAGAATTACCAATATTGTTGGAAACTAAATATTTATTGATGAAAAAAAACGGATTGCTAGATCTTTTCTACTTAATTAAATGTGAATATATAGTTCTAGGTTTATGGTCATTATAAAAATTTAAATTATCTAAAAGAATATTTATATATATAAAAAAAAAGAATATCTACCAAGTTTTTTATATGGGATACATTATTAGATGCATACTATCATATTATATTGAAAGTATGTGAACAAATTTTTAAAAAGTAGTAAATAATTGAACATTTAGAATACATTAATTTTTTAGAGTTAATATGAATGGACATGTAGGATTGTTGTTAATTTTCGTATTTAAATTATTCATATTTGTATAATTCATAATAAATAAAAAAAATCGTGTTAAGATACAGACAAAATTCTAGTTATATGTAAAATCTTCTAGCTATGCCTCCTATTTCCAGTTCCCTACCCCAAAATAAAATAGATCGTGCGTAAAAGTCATAAAATTGATCCTGTATATACACAGACACATTTTTGTCTGAGAAATTGAATTAACATTGATCCTGTATATACACTAATTCTGCAGCTTCGTGGACAAATAACATTGATCAACTAAAGTTCCACGACCATACACTATATGAAAAGAAAAATGCTTTCCTCTGCGAAAAGCGACTCAACACGACACTTGTAGTAGTTAACGACATATAATAGACCCACCTGGTCTTGCAACTTTCCCTTATTTTGTTTGTCACGTTGTGTCGTAATGGCGTGCCATATGAAAATGTCGCGTTATGGAGGAATGCTGATATGAAAAATGGACCATTAAAATTAAATAACTGAAAACATTTTCATAGACTACTCTTAGTTGGGAATATATATTTATTTATGGGTCATGTTGCCAGATTAATCTTATATGGAGATAAGTGATACATTTTCATATACTAATTTGACAATTACGAGGTTATGTAGTTGTGTTTAACGTTGCTGCATCAAAAGTATATGAATTATTGGAAATTGAACAAAAGACGTTTCAGTGTTTCTAGGTATTGAACAGACTTCTACCACCCGTAACGGCATTTCTTGGCAAAATCATTCATGGAATAATCTATATATCTATATAAATTTGAGGAGGAGTTTTCAGTAACAAGCCTCCACACGCCTTCCCATTCTCAATTACATTTTCTAGCATTTTATATTTAATTTATATCGTAAAATACATCATATCCGCATTTGAACACACGACCACGTTTTTATCAAATAAGAATTCCATTTCAACTAACACTCCTCCCTTCACACACCTTTCCACTCCAATTAATACTCCTCCAATTAACAATTCCACTCTGATTAAAACTCCTCCAACCCAATAATAAGAGATAACAACATAATTTCACCAAAAACCGCAATTAATCATCTCTTTCAACTTCTTTTTGGTATCGATCTTAGCTCTCAACTTAATTTCACCATGGAACATGCCCGCTGACAAACATTTCACCAACACCTAAATTTCAAACTCGCCAAATTGCAAAGAAGGAAACATTTGCAATCACACCTATAGTAAAAATTCTCCCAATTAATTAACGAACAATTATCTATATATTATTTTGAAATAATAATTGTAATCTATACATTTTTTAATGATTTTAGATTAAATATTTTCGGATACTTACTTACATTCAAAGCATTAACATAGATAATATGTTTCATGAGTTATACAAAAATTGTGGACAACCATGTCAATCTCATTTTTAAAAAATGGTGTGTATCCATTGTAATGACGTAGTCGACACTATTGTCAGGTAATTATTTTCACATATTTTTAATTTTAATTATATAAATTATTTATAGGTATATATTTTTATACAATATTATTTACAAACTTTCTAAAACAAATGATAATTCTGAATTCCGTATGCTCTTAATTGTTAGGAAAACGGAGGTACATTGTTCGACCAATATATTAATTCATACAAAAATCATGCATTCTCATTTATAGTACGAACTCCATAAAATTCAACAGAATCAATTAAATCCCCAATGGTGGCATTCGTACTCAAAATTGATTGATGTGAAAAATGTTTCCACCTTCATAGAAGATTATCAAATCGAAGGCAAAATATTTGTAAGTATTTCATTTACTTATCAAATTAAATATTTAGTTACATTTAATTGAACCCTTATGTCACTCAATTTATGATATAGATTTCTACTTTTTTTTTCAAGATCCAACTTCCATCAACGTGGTAGTTTATAAATAATGAGGATGTTTTTATCATATATTGAACTATTGCTACAAAATCTCATTTTTTTAACTATACTTTCATGTGCTCTAAATTATACGAATAATTACACACATTTCTTACTCTTTTTAAATTCCTCCCTCGATTATAATTTCTTTCAAAAATATGATCTATTGTGTGTAGCATGGGTGTTTAGACGAGTATGCTTAATTTACCACACACAAGTTTTTTTTTTTTCACGATGCACAAGTAAAGTTTATAATTAAAATAAAATTATTTGTGAAAACTTGATGGAATTTTGTAAAAGGATAATATAAGCAGAAATTGGTGAGCCAAGAATTATGTTCGAAAAAAAAAAAGAAAATAAAACAGTGGACACTCATTAAACAAACTTTTTATTCAAATTGAAAAAAGAAACACAAAACCCATCTTAAATGTTACTTTTTTCTATCTCTCACCAGCTTACTTTCTTCAGTATGGCAGATTAGCACCGGAAGCATGCAACTCCATTGCCCCCAACAAAACTTCCATTAATCTATATAAAACTGAGAATATTTTTTTCTCTCATTTAAAAATTAAAGTCATAAAAAACCTATATGGCTACTTTTGTGATTTGATTGGAATTAGATACTGAACTATGATTAAACAATGTGATTTGCTTAGCTACATATCTTTGCCACATATTCTATTTAAATGTTTTGTACTCAACTCATATTAAAATTTTTAAATAAATATACAATAAAATAGAAGTTCATAATCTCCAATCATGTTTACTTTTTTCTTAAAACAAAATTCATCATTTAATATGCCTAGCAGTATAGGATTCAATGAAATTAATAGACCCATTACCCTAGCATTCTCTTCGGGTTGCACTTCAATTCTTTCTTCTCTTTTTATTTTCATGTCAACTACCAAATTTTAAGAAGTTCAACTGCTTCCTAGATCGCTTCATTTACCATTTTGCTATTCGCTTTTTAGTGTCATTTTCAATTTTAAATTGACAAGATCCGGGTTGAGAGACCCAGTCCAAATTCAACTGTTATAGTCTATTATTTTAATTTTTAGTGTTTTCATTTTGTTTATCAGTTATTTTTAGAGCACTGTACGACCATTAACACAAAATGTTTCAACTAGATAAAAATGTCTGGGAAAAAATGGGAGGGAATTTTTAAGCTTAAAACTGTAATGGAAAAGGGTATCTATGGAATTACATTATATGCCAAAATCACAGGGTGTGTTTGAATAGGAGATTATTTGTAAAAAATTATTTAATCCAATACTGTAACACTTTTTATAATGTGATGTATTTGAAAAACACAGGGTGTGTTTTAGATAGGAGATTATTTGTAAAAATTACTTAGCCTAATAATGTAATACTTTTTGTGATATGATATATGCGAAATGAAAGGTAGTTAAAATTATAAAATTTAGTCTAATAGTGTAGCATTTTTTATAATATAATATATGTGAAATAAAAAAAATAGTTGAAATTATAAAAAGTGTTAGGGAGAAATATATCAAGAAAGTCCATCAAAGAGACCCAAATGTAAGTCAGAAATTCAACATTGATCCAAAAACTTACGTTGTTAGATCTCGGACCCTTACTTATATATTTAATCATTCTTTTTCCATCTCTCGAACCAATATGGAACACAATTCCCTACTCATGAATCTAACAATCTCCTCTTTCATGAGTAAACCCTCACATTAAACCCAAATTCACGAACTCTTTTTCGAACCTATTTTAATACTGAACATAAGCCCACTTTAATATTTAACGTAAGTCCACCTTAACTTTCGAACCAATATGGGACACGAATCCCTATTCATGAATCTAATAATCTTCTTATTCATGAGTAACCCCTCACATTGAATTCAAATTTACACTCTATTCTTTGAATCCACTTTAATAATCAATGCAACCACATTAACATCCAAGGCCATTTCTTCTCAATCAAGGATCCACTCTTCTTCAACATCTAAACCGGACCAACGTGGGACACAATTTTCTTACTAATAAATCTAACAATCTCTCTTTTCATGAGTAACCCCTCATATTAAATTTAAGTTTATAAGCTTTTTTTAAATCCACTTTAATACTTAATGTAAGTCCATTTTAACACCTAAAACCACTTCTTTTCCCAATCATGACCCACTCTTCTTTAACATTCAAATTAGATCTTGAACCTCTATCAGCCCTTGGTTCCTTGATCTAATATCAACTGAACTCCCTATCAACCCTTGACTCCTTGGTCTAACACCAATTGGATCTCTTGCTAAACTCATGGCGCATCTAGTCTAACACTTGCCAAATCTCTTTGGACACTTTAATTTAGTCCGCACCATCAAGAAAAGAATTTCATTGGTCTACCTTCAAGAGGAACCACTTGTCAATAAGTAGCCTAGTATTAACACCCAAGGTCATTTCTTCTCCCAATCATAGACCCACTCTTCTTCAACATCCAAATTGGATCTCGGATCGCTATCAACCCTTGACTCCTTAGTTTAGCATTAACTGGACCCCCTGCTAAACTCATGGCACATCTGGTTCAACACCAGTCAAATCTCTTTGACACTTTAATCCACTACCAAGAAGAGAAATTCATCGGCCCATCTTTGAGAAGAATCCACTTGTCAATAAGTAACCCAATTTCACAGTCAAAGATTTTGATACCACTTGTTAGGGAGAAATACATTGAAAGAGTCCATAAAAGAGGTCCAATATATAAGTCAGGAATCCAACATTGATCCAAAAACTTAAGCTGTTAGATTTCTACCTTTATTTACATATTTAACTGCTCTTTCTTTATCTCTCAAACCAATATAGGAGACAATTCTGTACTCATGAACCTAACAATAAGGTTGTTGAAAATTGTGTTTCTGATACAAACAAAAAAATATCTAAAAAAATTTCAAATAATGTGTGTATATGTAGTGTGTATATATAGTGTACGTACATGTAATATATATATATACACACACACATTTAGGTATAAAATAAGCATAAACAGATTAAAATCGAAAGGATGGAATACTGAATAGAAATTTGTAAAGTGGTCGGAAAGGGAGGGCGGGAAGCATGGAAACGGAATGACGTCATAGAGCAAGGCACAACACCTCAAAGTCAATGCATGATCATCCACTGCTACAGAAATCTTGCAAATTGGTTCTATTGGTTCATCATGTTAATGAAATGGGCTAACACTCCGTTCAGCTTCATTCAAGAACACTGCCAATCTCATATTCTCAACCAAAGCTTCTCCTGTGAAGCTGGCAAATCTTCATCCTTCAGTCTTTATCCAGTTTTGAAACTTCTTTTTGTGCTTGAATTAATGCAAAATACTGAGATGTTTAGCGTGTTTTGTGTAAAAGTTGGCAATAATATTTATTTCAAGGTTAGACGAACTTTTTCTCCAATCTTTATCTGCTTTTTGGACTGGTTTTTGTGCTTAATTCATGCAAAACTCTGAAATTTTCATGGGTTTTGTTTGAATCTTGCCAATGTATTTCAGGTATAGACAAGTTTTTACTATGGTATATTTTATATGATCACGTTGATTAATTTAGTGCAGTCACAAATATTCATACGTCTTATGTTAAATAATCAGGAAGATGGGGTTTTATGGTATAGGAGCGAAAAATGTTCGGTTGTCATGAATTTTGTGATTATATGTTGATTGATGAGTGATGCGCTTAGCTTTAGTGTATCATAAGTCATAACCATGAAATCATGGTAACAATCAACCTTTTGCAACAATTTGTTTCATTGCTAGGTAACATATGGATTTACTTTTCCTTCCTTCTATAGTGAGTCTGAAGAATGGAAGCCTGAAAGTATAGAAGCTTGTAACTCTTTTATAATTCGAGCTAAGTAATGGTTCAAAAGGTAAAGAAACTCGTAAGCTTTGTAGGGATTTTGTCATTTTTATACTACTAGAGTAAATCAGAGTACTCTCCTTATATTATTTTGTTGAAATTCTTTTCATCTTTTGTTGTTTGTTTTAATCATAAAAGAAAAAACCCGGGTTAAAAAATGCATTTGATTACTTCTTCTTTTCGTCGAAAATATTTAACCAAGATAAAGGTGGTATTTTAAATGCTTTCAAGCATAATTCTTTATCATGGAAGAGCATGCTAGTATATCTAAATTTTGATCATGACAATCTAGAGCTTGAGCTTGTAATGCGCGGTTACACCAGCATCAAGGACTGGGATGCATTTTATCAATTATAGCAAAAGATTTAAGTCAAGAAATTGATTGGTAGGATATTCTCAAACACTATCAATACTCAACACAACAGCTAAATGGATATGCAAAAGAAGTAGTAATAAAAAAATGCAATCTTGACATTTGGTTACACCCAAGGCTGTAGGAAAGAGATCCAGCAATAGTCTTCCATATCCTTAAGTTTCATCCTTTTACAACATATTGTGCAACAAAATAGATAGTTGACGTGAAATCAAGAGATGAATCATGGACAGATGTCTTATTGCAATTCATTATTGGTTACTGTATTTAAAGATTTGTTCTAATTGTTATAAGATTAATTTAACCTTGAAAAAACATTTTGAAACTGCAAAACCCAACCAAGGCAGCATTGCAAATTGTTCAATTAAGACTCACGTGTTCAAGGGAAGTCTTTCATGTCAGCATGTGACTCCCTGATTTGTAATACAAGTTATATTGTTTCAAACTCTATTCCAACAAACTCTTTAGAGCCTTCTGTGGTCTAAAAGCATTAATATGTTTTGTTAGAGACCTAAAAAAATGTTCAGAGGTACAACATATTTCAACTACATTGTAGTTTTGTATTCCGTATGATGTTGTGTATTTGGTTCACTGACTCTGTGATCATTAAAATGTGTGATTTGCTCATTTATGCATCGATATGTAGGTTGTTCACATGATTCTTATATGAATCTTAGACATGACCTAGTTTGATGTGTTTTTGCAATTTTAAATAGTTACTGCTGAGACATGTTTTGGTTTAATATGTGTTTGGATTGTAAATTATTTCACATTATTTACACCTTATTTATACACACTGATTTGCTTGCATCATCAACACATTTTTCAATCACATTTTTATCTTACATACATCATATCAAAAAAGTGCTACAATATTTTTTACAAATTTATCTCAAATAATTTACAATCCAAACACACTTTTAAATAATTTTAAATAATTCTACAAGAAGCATAAACATTCACACTCATTATCAAATCTTAAGACACCAATTCAGATCAAAGTTACCACTTTTACACCTGAATTGATGTCAAAGAAAGTCTAAAATATTTTGAAAGCTTCTAGGATCCAACCTACATGAATTAAAATAATAAAAACCTTTTTTAAAAAATCAAGTTTAGTATTACCTTTTTATAAAAAAATTTAATGATTCTGTTTTTTTACGTTTGTTTGTTATTTATCCTTTTTGTTTGACTAAAAATTTAATAAATTGAACACAACATATATAAAAGTAAATATTAATCTAACAAGAAAAATTTCAAAGGTATAGACTAAATGTAACTTTTTTTAGCTTTTTTAATTTGATATTTTTGTACAGTTGATACGATAAAGAAGATGTATATCTTTTAGCAATAAAAGGAAATAATACTTAAGTTATTCTAAGTGCACAAATAAAAGGGCAATAATGTCATTGCACTCACCTTTTTTAAAATCTAACTTTGACTAATTTTCATGGGGTTAAAGTGTATATATTTAAGGTTGAAGGGGATAAAGCATTACTACCCCCTAAGTTGAGGGGGATAATGTGTTATTAATCATGTAAAAGATAACTAGAGAAAAGGGTTAAAAATGCATTTGATTACTTGTTCTTTTTGTTGAGAATATTTAACCAACAGGTGGTATTTTAATGCAATTGTTAAATAAGTTGGATTTCTATTTCAAAACCAATTGGTAATAACTGGAGTTGCTCAACACCTTATATACATGGTTGGAAATCTTTAGAATATCAATGGGGAATATTCAACTAACACTCCCTCGCAAAGGTGACTTGGCAAATGGGCTTAAACCAGTACAGAAATACGTGACAAACTAACACTCCTCGCAAAGATGACTTGGCAAATGGGCTTAAATAAGTAGAGAAAGACGTGACAAACTAACACTCCCTCGCCATACTCCCCCGGGAAATGTGCTTAAACCAGTCGAAAAAGAACCAAGTCATGGGTGAAATAAACGAGGTAACGAATAAAACCATGAAATAACAAACAAACTTAAGTTCCAACTCTGATACCATGTTAAATAACTTGGACCTCCATCTCAAAATTAATTGGCAATGAGTGGAGTGGCCCAACACCTTTTATATACATGGCTGGAAATTCTTGAAATATCTTTGTGAGATATTGAACTAACAATGACAATCTAGAGCTTGAGCTTGAGCTTGTAATGCGAGATTACGCAAGCATCAGGTACTGTGACGTATTCTATTAGAAAAATTGGACTTATAGCAAAAGAGTTGAATCAAGAAATTGTTTGGTAAGATATTTTCAAACACTATCAATAGCGAACAGAACAGGTAAACGAGCATGCAGGAGAAGTAGTAATAAAAAAATGCAATCTTGACATTTGGCTGCACCGAAGGCGGTAGGGGAAAGATCTAGCAAAAGTCTTCCGTATCCTTCATCCTTTTATAACAGTTGACCTGAAATCAAGAGATGAATCATGGACAAATGTCTTATTGCGATTCATGGTTGGTTACTATATTTAAAGAGTTGCTCTAATTGTTATAAGATTCATTTAACCTCGTTGGGGAAAAGTTCAAAACTGTAGAACCCAACCAAGGTAGCAGTTCAAATTGTTCAATTAAGACTTCCATGTGTTCAGGGGATGTCTTTTCACACTAGCACGTGACTCCATGATTTGTAATAAAATTTATCTTCTTTCAGACTCGATTCCAACAAACTCTTTAGAGTCCTCTGTGGTCTAAAAGCATTAATATGTTTTGTTAGAGACATAAAAAAAATGTTTAAAGGTACAACATATTTCAACTGCAGATCTTTAATTCAATATTGTCCAAATTTATTAGTATTGATTACCTTCATTTGGATGCTAATTTTAACCGGAATGACTGAGCCCAATATGTATGCACGAAAAAGTTGCATCAGTCCAACCACCCTTTTCTTGTCTCAGATTCAAAGACATATTTATTTTCTTGGCCTGTTTTTAAGTATATGTCTATCTGATGGGGAGAAACACTTCGAAAGAATCCACCAAAGAGTTCAATATGTAATTTAGAAATCCAATTCTAATCCAAAAGTTTAAGTTATTAGGTTTCGGGTCCTTACTTACATATTAACCGCTCTTTCTCTATCTTTCGGATCAATATGGGACATAATTCTTTACTCACGAATCTAACAAATCTTCTCCTTCATGAGTAACCCCTCACATTAAACCCAAATTTACATGCCCTTCTTCGAACCCACTTTAATACTCAACGCAAGTTCACCTTATCATCTAAGGTCACCTCTTCTACCAAATATGGACCCACTCTTTTTTAACATTCAAACTGCATTTTGGACCCCTGCCAACCCACCATTGGCTCTTTGATCTAACACCAACTGGACCCCCTGCCAAAGTCATGACGCGCTTGGTTCAATACTAGCCAAACTTCTTAGCACTTTTGGCACTTCCGTCCATCATCAAGAAGAGAATTTTCATCGTCCAACTCCTACAAGAATCCACTTGCCCATGAATAGCCCAGTCTCGCAACCTGAAACTCTGATACCAATTTGATGAGGAGAAATACCTTGAGAAAATCCACCAAAGAGCCCAATGTATAATTCAAGAACTCAACTCTGACCCAAAATCTTAAGCCATTAGGTCTCGGACCCTTATTTACATATTAACCGCTCTTTCTCTATTTTCGGACCAATGTGGGATACAATCCTTTACTCTTGAACCTAACACTATCCTACCTTGTTTCTTTCCTACTTGCTCCATTTCAAATTCTCAAATTGGACTTTAGACTCTTTATTGTGTTTCTGATCTTGGGTAATCAGCAAAGCTTTATTGTGTCTCAGCTAATGCCTTAAGGTTCAGAATAAATAGAGGTCCTTCAAGTTTTACAGAGTTTCATTTCTCCCATCTGCTATGTTCCTAGGAGATAGAACATATATGGTACCTAAACACACACTCACTTGTGGTCGTAGAGGAAATGTGAGGGTTAATACTCAAAGCATCTTAAACTGGACTGAATGAAGTGGGACTTTCTTCTATAGGAAAACATGGAAAAGGTTCACACTGAAATTAATTCAAGTTCGGAGAGCTTAATGAAGCAAAGCAAATCAAAGTGTATTCAGATTAAGGACATCCTTTTTGGTTTATAACTCAAGCTTATGGAAGTCCTTGTCCGAGAACAGATAAGTTCAATGGGGTTGAAGACTTCCACCCCTTCATATCCTGTACATGCTTGCTTTCTATTTTTATATTCCTTAATTTCCCCTGCAAACCTAAGCGAATAAGCAGAAAAATGTTAATTTTTTGGAAGTGTGAAAACATGTTTGCAAGTGGCTGATGCTTTGTTTCTTTGACTTGTTTATGCGCACATCCTGAATCACAGACGTACAGAAACAAACCATTGTCCGACTATAATGATTCTTGTCTGATATACGGGAATCCTAGTGCAGGTGGAAAATGTAGCCCTTCAGGTCTTGAGATCATTAAAATTGCCAACTCTAGAAATGAAGGTGCCTTAATGGAAGATCGCTCGCACTATACGTGTAACAGAATCATCATCCCTTTTTCTTGGAAGTCAAGATGCTAACAAAAGCCTTCCGATGAAACGCCAAGACATGGAACCTCAGAACTCAAATCCTTGAGATTGTTTAGAGGATGAACAGAAAGCCAAGATGTTTATGGCGCTAGACAATAGACATTAGAATGTAGAAGTAGTGTTTATTGAGGAAACTATGATCCCAGTAGGATCATTCATCAACCATTATTAGAAGTTTACATATGGTCCTCGGATGTGTGGTACAGGATTGTACTGGATATTGATGAAAAGGGTGCATATTCCTTCTCATATCCATTCTGAGATTGTAGGTATCTCTTTTATCCGATTGTTATTGTTAATTTAGCTATCCTGTATGATCAAGAAAGGCCAGGAAAAAACTCTTAAAACTTTTCAGAGACTCTCTCTATGGACTCGTTTAATCTCATCTAGCTAGCTTCTGCTGTGCAATTGTTTTCGCTTTCTTTCTACTACTAGGAGAAGATCAATGGAAGGAAGAGGTTAGTCAATGCTAGATATTTATCTGACAGAGGTTAGGAATTAGCAGTAATGGAATCCTAGCTTCCAGATTCTATTTGTAAACATGAGCTCAAATGTAGCCTTTTGGGTGGAGAGAATTATATGTGTTGCATGATTTTGGTTGGCAATTTCTTGGTTCTTGAAAGTAAGATAAAATAATAAAGGTTCTCTGTGCAGAGTTTTAACAACCTTTCTCTACTGTTTCCTTTGGTAAGTACAAGAACGGGTCAAAAATTAATTTTTTAAATAAAATTAGGAATTGCATAGTACAACGAATTGGATATCTAATAATTTATGGGTCTGTGTATTGGCGGACCACGGGTCGCACCTGCAGCCGTTCCTAGCGATTTTATGCATTTTGCACACCACGTAACTTTATTTTCATACGGTGTAACTTTGTTTATACAACGTGTAATTTTAGAACAAATTTTTGTAGATTCCACACACGTTGTAAAAAACGAGGTACAAGAAGTGATCTGGACCATACAATTTTTTTGGCCCAAATCTTGGCAGTTAAAAGCTCAAGAGCGGTCTATCTGATGACCGCTCCTGCCCCTCATCCGTGTATTGGCACCCATTAAACATGTTTCAGGTTTCGTATTTTTAAAAAGGGATAATTTCAAAAACCTCTCTTGAGATTTTTCCTAATCACACCTAGCACCTCTAATGTTTCTGAAATCACACTTAGCACCTTAGAATGATAACTTTTGTAACACGTCAACCCCTTTAGGTAAAACTAGTATTAAAAAATGTATTTAGGAGAGAGACTATAATATTCTTCCACGTTTGCCCTTTTGCAAGTTGATTATTGAAAATTATAAGATGTAAAAATAAAGTAACAAAAATGCCATAAAATTTGGGCACATTTTGGGTGTTATACATATATTTTTGCTTGTGCAACTGAAGATAGGTTTTGAGGTACTTAGACAATCTAAACATAGAAAATCTATCTTTTTTTAATTACACTTTTATCTTGTTATCTAGTTTAATTAGTAAGAGGTGAGGAAAAAAATAGGTTAAAATCATTCATTTGGTGAAAAAAAAGAGGTTGGAATGCAATTGAAATCATGAAAAAAATGCATATTAAATATACCTATAATGGTGGTGTTCAATTATCAAAAACAAAATTTTTGAAAAATTGGTTATCAAACAGTATTCAAAAAATTTTATTTCCTTTTTATCCAAAACTTTGGCACAAATCTTATAACGGTTATATGAATCAACAAAAATTATACAATTCAGCAGTTATTGTACTTAAACCCCCTCAATTTCTATGTAAATATTGCAGTCCTATTTGTTTTTATTTTCATCTTCTAAAATTCAAAAATCAACTAACAAAAGGGCAAATTTGGAAGTATACTATAGTCCCTCTGCTAAACATATTTTTTAACATTATTTTTACATAAAAGGGTTGACATCTTACAAAGATTATCATTCTAAGGGTGTTAAGTGTGATTTTAGAAACTTGGGGAGTATTAGGTGTGATTAGAAAAAACCTCAAGGGAGGTTTTTGAAATTATCTCTTTAAAAAATGTAAAATTAATTATCAAAAGTAAATAAATGTAGAAGATTATATGTAAGATTAAAGATGGAAAGTACATAAATGCAAGAAATGGTAGCAATTATTAGTATGCAAGAAATGTTTTCTTTACTATGCCATAATTTTATTTTATTTTTTTGGCAAAACGAAAGTAATCCATCTTCCCTAATAATTTTGCTTTCAAGAAAGCGACAAAAACTAAACACCTGTAACGGCTATATTGACTTGTGTGGTGTTTGTACCAACCCACTTGTTGTTTTGAATTCAAAAATGGCAAAATTTAGGAACAAAAGAAGCTGCATAAATCCGAAGTCCTGCTCCTGCAAAGTACAAATTCTACCATTAGAGGTACCTCTGCTTTCTACATCATCGAAACATGCTGGCTCCTTTTCACGGGGAGGACAGGACAATCGTTCCGAATGATGTAAGTTAACACGTCTTCAACATGATGTATATTGCTTGTAGAATATTTAATAATAGAGATATTATATTTAATTAATGTTCATATAATACTATGCATATTTAGTTTTTTATCCGAGATACATATAATGTTTTTTAAACTTTATATTCTGAACTTATACTATGTTGACACATTATGTGCCATGAATAATCCAAAATGGCAGTATATGACAACTACTTGTGCCTTTAATTACCCATAATCTCTAATCCAAAAGGTTGTAAAATTAGTTTTACTTGTAACATAAACGTATTTCTTAACTATTTTTTTATATTTTTAATTACATTTTTATTTTATATTTATCATATCATAAAAATTATCGTAGTATTATTTTGAATAAGTTTTATCAAATAATCCCTTGTCCACACAGATGAGATCCATTTTGGCTATAGTCTTAGGATAAATAATTTTCTCCATATTGACATATTCTCCATTATTCACCATTCTCATTTGTCAGCCCCAGCCACAGTAAATTTGGAACACCTTACTGTGGGGTGCTTCTCTTTCTATGGACGATAAACAGTAAACACGCAATGAAAAAGCAAGTCTGGTTTTTCCCAAAACCTAAACAACTTTGGCATGCATATAAGTCCTGCAGTTCTTGAAAGTTGAAAATCAAATCCAGACAAACCCAATCCCATTATCCATCCCATTGGACTAAATGTCTGAAACAGACTGAACACCACCACCTCAAACGGCACACTACACTAGTAATTCCACTTCCTTTTCAGTTTTCACATTTTCCCATCTATATATTGATTTTCCTTAGATTCACAGAATATGAGTCAGGCCAAGAAAACAATGAATCATAAGACAAGGAAGAAATTGTATGCTCAAATTCGAAAGAAATTGGTAACTCTTTTTAACCTTTTAGTTTTATTTAGTTTTTTCTTTGTATCACCTAGTGGTCTTACGGAGACTTCATTATCTATAGACGAAAAAATTAGATCATCTCCCATCACGAGTTGACATGTTCGAACACTATTATATTGACTCAAATGGAAACCCGGGAAATGATGACATTGCAACTACATTAGTAAGTTACTAATTGGTTGATGAAATTAGTACTCTAATGACTTAAATTGTCTACTAGTTTAAGACTGATTTTATCTTGATTGATGTAAGATAATCAATTTTAGTAATATTGAACTTTTTCTAGATTTTGAATATAGCAAGTTTTGAAAGAAAAAGTTAGCCAACTTCCCCCTGGTTCTAATGATAATGTTGGTAATAATGATACACGCCCAAGTATTTGGGCGTGTATGCATGTATGGTCTAGGTGTGACACCATCAAACAAATTGGGTAATGTACCTAGTTGCAGCACTTGTCAACGTATTGTTATGGAGCAAAAGGGAGCAATTACTAAGATGGAAGAAAAATTTGCTGAGCAAGATCAGCAGCTAAAGACCAAGCCAAAGAACTTGCAGAGCTCAAAGCAATGGTGTGTCAACAGCAAAATAGTGGCTCAAAAACTGGTGGCTCGATAAATTCAACATCCTCTAATCATATCTGAAAATGACCTATTGGTACTCATTCTCTTCAGGTATGTTCATGATTTTTTCAAGAATTTATTATGGTTATATCATGTGAGGATACTCACTTTTATTCTTTGAAACTTGTTGATTCATTAAACTGCAATTTTGTTTGGTTATGTTAAATAGTAAAACATGGCAATTTCAACTTAGTAGAGTCGCGGTTTTTAAGTTTTATTGCTGAAAATTGGAGAAATGCTCAAATTGCAGGGATGACTCTACAAAATTTTTGTTTAATAAATCTACCTAATTCAATTCTATGACTTTAAATTATCTTGTAGAAAGGTGATTGGGTGGATATTTTCAACTTGTTTGATCCAACAAAATCTCTAGCCATTGGTCGCCTCCAAGGAATTGATCCTTCTAAAGTTGTTGGTGGACAACCATTAGGACCATGTTAGTGTGAAATACTGGTACAAATTGTGGTGGAACAAAATGAACAATTGATTAGGCCTTATGGGCTATTGCAGACAATTGAAGATGCACCTAATGCACCGATTGCTTGGCCACTGAAATTGGTATATTTTGACACAAGATTGTTCAAGTTTTTTCTTTGCAAATATTTGTAAGTTAGATGGAAAATGAAGTGGTGTTCTTACTTAATCTACTAATTTTATAGATGAAGATTCATGAGGATTGATAGTTGCACTTTAGGAAAAGACACTGCTGGATTCTATTGTGAGAGTTCGATGGCACTCTTTTGTTTAGAGAAGCAATGCTAGTTTTTGAGTTAACTTCAAATTTCTGGGTTTTTTTTTTTTGGCATTCTTGAGGATGCTGCTGGATTCTATTGCAAGATTTGGATAGCAGCCTTTTGTTTAGAGAATCAATGCTAGTTTTTGAATTAACTTCAGATTTGTGGAATTTTTTGCTTTATTTAGGATGTCACTAGTACTTTATGAAACGGTCACAAAGTATAGTATGATGTATAAACTTTCAAGCAGATTTATATTCTTTGGCACAGTGGCTATCTTATTATTACATATTATGTATTTAGCATATTGTATAAGCATATTAGAGTAGAAAATTTGAATGAAAATTGCACCCAAAAAAAAAGAGCTATTGAGGCGCTTGCCAATGTCTGCATTGAAACTAATGTATCTAGTAAAACAACATATTGTGACACTTTTTGAGTGTTTGAAGATTCCTTTTTACAATGGTAGAAAATGCCTGAAAGATAGATAAACACTACATTGTAAGCTGCCTTTGCTAATGTATATAATGCACTTCATTATGCCTAGATAATCACCTTTTGGCAACATGTCCAAGTGTCCTAAAAAGGACAAAAATGATACCAAGTAAAGCCCCTTTATAGTGCACCTTTATAGACATTGGTCTGTGCCTATTTGCAATTTCTATCATGGCAATTATGAGTGCATCAAATTCATTAAACATGGCATTAGAAAGCGCCTCCAACCTTTTCCAAACAGGTGATTTAGTATACATTTGATGTGTGCGCCCCAATAGCCTAAGTGCCCCTAAAAGTTCTCTATTGCATCATTTTGTTGCGCCTCCAAATATATTTTTTCTTGTAGTGGATATTTGGCATTTTTGCTTGCCCTTGACAAACATTCTCTCTCTTTCCTCTTCAATTCGTGTGTTGAGATCTATTAGGGATTTGGGTTGATTAGGAATATGATGTACTTCGTTCACTATTTGCTTATTTCTGTGCGGACAAAAAGGTCCTTTTATAAAACACATACTGCCAGTCATGTGATTTGTCTTTTCAGTTGCAAAACCGGATAAACTAGACAAAAGGGCCATGGTTCCCTATTTTACAAGTTGGAGGGTTAAAAGTTGACTACTAATAGTTGGAAGGTTAAATTTTACCTAAACTAAAAGTTCAAGGGCCAAACGGAACATTTGCCCAAAATTTTATGCTTTCTTGGTAAACAAACATAGAAAAAAGAAAAAAAAAACTAATTTTCTTTCACATTCCCACGCTTCTTTGACAAATAAACACTATCTAAATTGAACCATAAACACTTGTTACACTACAGAAAATGTGTAGTTTGCACCTTGGGTAAAGCAATATGCTCTTTGGAAGTTAAATGCCTCAACTTCACAGCCATTAGACAGATGCAGCACAAGAAGATTATTAATCGAACTAATACGACCACGAATATTGCTTATTAGCAGCCAAACAGCATCATTTTATACTTTGATTAAAGTAAAACAGAGGAAAGTAAATTAATGGCGCATTAAGCACTACAAAGACTACATAATATTAAAATTTTCAAGTCTCAACAAAGCAGCCAGGTAGATCACAATAGAACAAATACAAATCACAATATCTCTGTTTTGCCATTGCTAATCATTTTTCCAGAAACCAACATTATTTTCATGAGACAAATGAAATTACAATGTAGTACGTGGATATCGAACGAAGCCATTTTCAATTTGACTGAGTATTGTGCTTCTTTTTTTCCTTTTTTTTCTTAATTTGCTTTCTTAACAATCCCGATTATGTAAAACATCCAGCTATGCGCCTATCTCAGTACTCTTCCCTCTCCCAAAAGGTACCCCCACAATGATGTTGATCATGCATAATAATCATGTTTGTTTGAATATCTGAAGATTCATTTGCCTGATAATGTTTATTGGGTAAATCGACACTCCTACCACGACTTCTTTTGTATTTTAAGCTCCACTTAAATAACATAACAAAAGCCATTTACAAGAAAAAGAAAGATTGATAAATAATTTGTAACCTTAAACAGTTTATGCAGAACTTCTGATTTTAAAAATAAATAAATACTTCAGAATTTGACATGATATGAGTATGATAAATATTTCTCTTGCTTTGCATATATTTATTTGAGAGTTCTAATTATCAACGCAAAACCTCAGTACATGCTATCTACTCGTCGTTGTTGCAATTAACATGGCATTAGAAAGCGCCTCCAACCTTTTCCAAACAGGTGATTTAGTAGACATTTGATGTGTGCGCCCCAATAGCCTAAGTGCCCCTAAAAGTTCTCTATTGCATCATTTTGTTGCGCCTCCAAATATATTTTTTCTTGTAGTGGATATTTGGCATTTTTGCTTGCCCTTGACAAACATTCTCTCCCTTTCCTCTTCAATTCGTGTGTTGAGATCTATTAGGGATTTGGGTTGATTAGGAATATGATGTACTTCGTTCACTATTTGCTTATTTCTGTGCGGACAAAAAGGTCCTTTTATAAAACACATACTGCCATTCATGTGATTTGTCTTTTCAGTTGCAAAACCGGATAAACTAGACAAAAGGGCCATGGTTCCCTATTTTACAAGTTGGAGGGTTAAAAGTTGACTACTAATAGTTGGAAGGTTAAATTTTACCTAAACTAAAAGTTCAAGGGCCAAACGGAACATTTGCCCAAAATTTTATGCTTTCTTGGTAAACAAACATAGAAAAAAGAAAAAAAAAACTAATTTTCTTTCACATTCCCACGCTTCTTTGACAAATAAACACTATCTAAATTGAACCATAAACACTTGTTACACTACAGAAAATGTGTAGTTTGCACCTTGGGTAAAGCAATATGCTCTTTGGAAGTTAAATGCCTCAACTTCACAGCCATTAGACAGATGCAGCACAAGAAGATTATTAATCGAACTAATACGACCACGAATATTGCTTATTAGCAGCCAAACAGCATCATTTTATACTTTGATTAAAGTAAAACAGAGGAAAGTAAATTAATGGCGCATTAAGCACTACAAAGACTACATAATATTAAAATGGGTAAAAAACAAAAAAGTCCCATGTGGTTAACCTAATACACAGAACAGGCCCCCATGGTTTCAAAATATACAACTTGACCCCTCATGTTTTGAACTAAATTATAAAGGTGACGGAATCCGTTAAACTTAACGGAAATGGATAAAATGACCAAAATGCACTGATATAATTAAGCAAAAGATAGCTCAAAAAAATCATTTGTTTTAGTTTCTAAGTAGAGAGAATTGAGGGTTAAGGGGTAGAATAGGTATATTTGATAAAAATTAGTCATAATGATATTAGAATGCTCAGAAGTTATAGTGAAAAAGATACCAACTTTGCTAAGTAAAGAAAAAAGAGACAACTTTTTTAAGTATTTCAATGGAAAGTTTGCAATTTCATTCAAAAATGATTAGCATGCTCAAGGTCGTTCACATGATGATAATGGACCATAGACAATTTGATGTGTTTTTACAGTAGTTTCTGTGTAGACTTGAGACATGGTTTTGGTGTGTTTTTACCGTAGTAGTTTCCATATAGATCTGAGACATGGTTTTGGTTTGACGTGGTTTTACAAGTTGAATTGTTTTACGAATGCTTTGATACTCTATCGGTAAAGCGAAACAAAGTGTGGTTGGAGAAATTTATAATACTAAAATTCACCAAGAAAGTATGGTTGGAGATAATGATCTTGAGACGTGTTTGCACTATGCTTAAGGTTTTATTTGGCCACGCTACACAAAATATTTGATACAAGGTTATGCCAAAATTATCTCTAGTATATTAGTTAGTTAATTTATGAAGAGACATGTTAATTTATAGGAAACCTATGTTTCTACAAGAAGCATACACCTTCACACTCATTCTCAAATCTTAAGACACCAATTCAGATCAAAGTTACCATTTTTACACCTGAATTGATGTCAAACAAAGTCCAAAATATTTTGAAAGCTTCTAGGATCCAACCTACATGAATTAAAATAATAAAAACCTTTTTTAAAAAATCAAGTTTAGTATTACCTTTTTATAAAAAAGATTTGATGATTCTGTTTTTTTTTTTAGTTTTTTGTTATTTATCCTTTTTGTTTGACTAAAAATTTAATAAATTGAACACAACATATATATAAGTAAATATTAATCTAACAAGAAAAATTTCAAAGGTATAGACTAAATGTAACTTTTTTTAGCTTTTTAAATTTGACATTTTTGTACAGTTGATACGATAAAGAAGATGTATATCTTTTAGCAATAAAAGGAAATAATACTTAAGTTATTCTAAGTGCATAAATAAAAGGGCAATAATGTCATTGCACTCACCTTTTTTTTAAATCTAACTTTGACTAGTTTCATGGGGTTAAAGCGTATATATTTAGGGTTAATCACATTTTATCCCCTTAAAGAATACTCCATTTCTCAGTTTACGCCCTAACCTTTAATTTTGCTCACTTAAAGGAAAACAAGGTAAATGAAAAGAAAATAATGCAAGGGCAATTTTGTCCTAAAGGAGGTTAAGTGAGAAAAATTAAAGGTTATGGTGTAAACTAAGAAATGAGGTATTCTTTAAGAGGATAAAATGTGATTAACCCATATATTTAAGGTTGAAGGGATAAAGCATGACTACCCCATAAGTTGAGGGTGATAATGTGTTATTAATCTTGTTTTAATCATGAAAAGGAAAACCAGAGAAAAGGGTTAAAAACGCATTTGATTACTTGTTCTTTTTGTTGAGAATATTTAACCAAGAGGGGGTATTTTAATGCGATTGTTAAATAAGTTGGACTTCTATCTCAGAACCAATTGATAATGAGTGGAGTTGCTCAACACCTTATATACATGGTTGGAAATCCTTAGAATATTAATGTGGAATATTCAACTAACACTCCCTCACAAAGGTGACTTGGCAAATGGGTTTAAACCAGCAGAGAAACACGTGACAAACTAGCACTCCCTCGCAAAGGTGACTTGGCAAATGGGCTTAAATCAGTAGAGAAAGACGTGACAAACTAACACTCCCTCGCCACACTCCCTCGGGAAATGAGCTTAAACCAGTAGTAAAAGAACCAAGTCACGGGTGAAATAAATGGGGTAACGAATAAAACCACAAAATAACAAACCAACTTAAGTCCCAACTCTGATACCATGTTAAATAACTTGGATCTCCATCTCAAAACTAATTGGCAATGAGTGAGTGGCCCAACACCTTATATACATGGCTGGAAATTCTTGAAATATTAATGTGGGATATTGAACTAACAATGACAATCTAGAGCTTGAGCTTGTAATGCGAGATTACGCAAGCATCAAATATGTGACGCATTCTATTAGAAAAATTGGACTTATAGCAAAAGAGTTGAATCAAGAAATTGTTTGGTAAGATATTTTCAAACACTATCAATAGCGAACAGAACAGGTAAACGAGCATGCAGGAGAAGTAGTAATAAAAAAAAATGCAATCTTTGGTTGCATCGAAGGCTGTAGGGGAAAGATCCAGCAAAAGTCTTCCATATCCTTCATCCTTTTATAACAAAATAGACAGTTGACTTGAAATCAAGAGATGAATCATGGACAAATGTCTTATTGCAATTCATTGTTGGTTACAATAGTTTAAAGAGTTGTTCTGATTGTTATAAGATTCATTTAACCTCGTTGAGGAAAAGTTCAAAACTGTAGAACCCAACCAAGGTAGAAGTTCAAATTGTTCAATTAAGACTTCCGCGTGTTCAGGGGATGTCTTTTCACACTAGCATGTGACTCCTTGATTTGTAATAAAATTTATCTTGTTTCAAACTCGATTCCAACAAACTCTTTAGAGTCCTCTGTGGTCTATAAGCATTAATATGTTTTGTTAGAGACATAAAAAAATATTTAGAGGTACAACATAATTCAACTGCAGATCTTTAATTCAATATTGTCCAAATTTATTAGTATTGATTACCTTCATTTGGATGCTAATTTTAACCGGAATGACAGAGCCCAATATGTATGCACTAAAAAGTTGCATCAGTCCAGCCTCCTTTTTCTTGTCTCAGCTTCAAAGACATATTTATTCTCTTGGCCTGTTTTTAAGTATATGTCTATCTGATGGGGAGAAACACTTCAAAAGAATCCACCAAAGAGTTCAATATGTAATTTAGGAACCCAACTCTAATTCAAAAGTTTAACTCATTAGGTTTCGGGCCCTTACTTACATATTAACCGCTCTTTCTCTATCTTTCGGATCAATGTGGGACATAATTCTTTACTCATGAATCTAACAAATCTTCTCCTTCATGGGTAACCCCTCACATTAAACCCAAATTTACATGCCCTTCTTCGAATCCACTTTAATACTCAACGCAAGCTCACCTTATCATCTAAGGTCACCTCTTCTGCTAAATATGGACTCACTCTTCTTCAACATTCAAATTGCATTTTGGACCCCTGCCAACCCACCATTGGATCTTTGATCTAACACCAACTGGACCCCCTGCCAAAGTCATGGCGCGTTTGGTCCAATACTAGCCAAACTCTTTAGCACTTTTGACACTTCGGTCCACTATCAAGAAGAGAATTTTCATCGTCCAACTCCTAGAAGAATCCACTTGCCCATGAGTAGTCCAGTCTCGTAACTTGAAACTCTGATACCAATTTGATGGGGAGAAACACCTCGAGAGAGCCCACCAAAGAGCCCAATATATAATTCAGGAACCCAACTCTGACAAAAGAGCTTAAGCCATTAGGTCTCGGACCTTTACTTACGTATTAACCGCTCTTTCTTTATTTTTCGGACCAATGTGAGATATAATCCTTTACTCGTGAATCTAACACTATCCTACCTTGTTTCTTTCCTACTCGCTCCATTTCAAATTCTCAAATTGGACTTTAGACTCTTTATTGTGTTTCTGATCTTGGGTAATCAGCAAAGCTTTATTGTATCTCAGCTAATGCCTTAAGGTTCAGAATAAATAGAGGTCCTTCAAGTTTTACAGAGTTTCATTTCTCCCATCTGCTATGTTCCTAGGAGATAGAACATACATGGTACCTAAACACACACTCACTTGTGGTCGTAGAGGAAATGTGAGGGTTAATACTCAAAAGGGTTAATGCTGAAAGCATCTTAAACTGGGCTGAATGAAGTGGGACTTTCTTTTATAGGAAAACATGGAAAAGGTTCACACTGAAATTAATTCAAGTTCGGAGAGCTTAATGAAGCAAAGCAAATCAAAGTGTATTCAGATTGAGGACACCCTTTTTGGTTTATAACTCATTATAACTCAAGCTTATGGAAGTCCTTGTCCGAGAACAGATAAGTTCAATGGGGTTGAAGACTTCCACCCCTTCATATCCTGTACATGCTTGCTTTCTATTTTTATATTCCTTAATTTCCCCTGCAAACCTAAGCGAATAGGCAGAAAAATGTAAATTTTTTTGGAAGTGTGAAAACATGTTTGCAAGTGGCTGATGCTTTGTTTCTTTGACTTGTTTATGCGCACATCCTGAAGCACAGAGGTACGGAAACAAACCATTGTCCGACTATAATGATTCTTGTCTGATATATGGGAATCCTAGTGCAGGTGGAAAATGTAGCCCTTCAGGTCTTGAGATCACTAAAATTGCCAACTCTAGAAATGAAGGTGCCTTAATGGAAGATCGCTCGCACTATACGTGTAACAGAATCATCATCCTTTTTTCTGGAAGTCAAGATGCTAACAAAAGTCTTCCGATGAAACGCCAAGACATGAAACCTCAGAACTCAAATCCTTGTGATTGTTTTGAGGATGAACATAAAGCTAAGATGTTTATGGCGTTAGACAATAGACATTAGAATGTAGAAGTAGTGTTTATTGAGGAAACTATGATCCTAGTAGGATCATTCATCAACCATTATTAGAAGTTTACATATGGTCCTCGGATGTGTGGTACAGGATTGTACTGGATATTTGCTGAGCAATGTTGATTGGTGATCAATGAAGAGGGTGCATATTCCTTCTCATATCCATTCTGAAATTGTGGGTATCTCTTTTATCCGATTGTTATTGTTAATTTAGCTATCCTGTATGATCATGTAAGGCCAGGAAAAAATTCTTAAAACTTTTCAGAGACTTTCTTATGGACTCTTTTAATCGCATCTAGCTAGATTCAGCTGTGCAATTGTTTTCGCTTTCTTTCTACTACTAGGAGAAGATCAATGGAAGGAAGAGGTTAGTCAAAGCTAGATATTTATCTTACAGAGAATTAGCAGTAATGGAATCCTAGCGTCCAGATTCTATTTGTAAACGTGAGCTCAAATGTAGGCTTTTGGTAGGAGAGAATTATTTGTGCTGCAAGATTTTGGTTGGCAGTTTCTTGACAAGATTTTCAAAACAGAGGATAAAATAACAGAGGTTCTCTGTACAGATTTTTAACAAGCTTTCTCTAATGTTTCCTTTGGTAAGTACAAGAACGGGTCAAAAATTAATTTTTTAGATAAAACAACATAGAAATAGGTAGGAATTGCATAGTATAACGAATTGGATATCTAATAATTTATGGGTCTGTGTATGGGCATCCGTTAAATATGTTTCAGATGTTTCAGGTTTCAAATTTTGAAAAAGGGATAATTTCAAAAACCTACCTTGAGATTTTTCCTAATCACACCTAGCACTCCTAAAGTTTCTGAAATCACACTTAGCATCTTTAGAATGACAACTTTTGTAACACATCAACCCCTTTAGGGAAAACTAGTATTAAAAAATGTATTTAGGAGAGAGACTATAAAATTCTTCCACGTTTGCCCTTTTGAAAGTTGATTTTTGAAAACTAGAAGATGAAAATAAAAACAAGTTGATTCTTGTTTTGCCTTTTTCATATTTCTTATGCAAGAAAAGGTTAGAAAAAAAAAACATTTATGTTCGATTATGTAAAAATAAAGTAACAAAAATGCCATAAAATTTGGGCATATTTTGGGCATTATTTTTTTGGCATATGCAAGTTAAGATAGGTTTTGAGGTACTTAGACAATCTAAACATAGAAAATCTATCTTTTTTAACTACGCTTTTATCTTGTTATGTAGTTTAATTAGTAAGAGGTGAGGGAAAAATAGATTAAAATCATTCATTTGGTTGAAAAAAAGGCTGGGATGCAATTGAAATCATGAAAAAAATGCATATTAAACATACCTATAATGGTGTTCGATTATCAAAAACGGTATTCAAAAAATTTTATTTCCTTTCTATCCAAAACTTTGGCACAGATCTTATAACAGTTATATGAATCAACTAAAATTATACAATTCAGTAGTTATTGCACTTACACCCCCTCAAATTTTATGTAAATATTGTAGTCCTATTTGTTTTTATTTTTATCTTCTAAAATTCAAAAATCAACTAACAAAAGGGCAAAATTGAAAGAACACTATAGTCCCTCTACTAAACATATTTTTTCATATTATTTTTACATAAAAGGGCTTGCATCTTACAAAGGTTATCATTCTAAGGGTGTTAAGTGTGATTTTAGAAACTTGAGGGGTGTTAGGTGTGATTACAAAAAACTTCAAGGGAGGTTTTTGAAATTATCTCTTTAAAAAATGTAAAATTAATTAACAAAAGTAAATAACTATAAAAGATGGTAGGTAAGATTAAAGATGAAAAGTATATAAATGCAAGAAATGATAACAATTATTAGTATACAAGAAATGTTTTCTTTACTATGCCATAATTTTTTTTTTTTTTTTTTGCGAAACGAAAGTAATCCATCTTCCCTAATAATTTTGCTTTCAACAAAGCGACAAAAACATAACACTTGTAACGGCTAAATTGACTTGTGTGGTGTCAGTCTCACCCACCTGTTGTTTTGAATTCAAAAATGGCAAAATTTAGGAACAAAAGAAGCTGCTTAGATCCGAAGTCCTGCTCCTGCAAAGTGCAAATTCTACCATCAGAGGTACCTCTGCTTTCTACATCATCGATACATCCTGGTTCCTTTTCTCGGGGAGGACAGGACAATCCTTCCTGAATGATGTAACACGTCTTCGACATGATGTATATTACTTGTAGAATATTTAATAATAAAGATATTATATTTAATTAATGTTCATATAACAACACTATCCTTATTAGTTTTTTTTATCCGAGATACATATTTGGATTGAAATGATTTGAAAAAAAATAATTTGTTTCGCAAATCCCTATCACCCTTTTATTTTTCCAATCAACTTTTTATCTCACATACATCACATTATAAAAAGTGTTACAGTAATTATCTCAAATAAACTCCTATCCAAACAAACTGCGTGTTTTTTAAACTTTATATTTTGAACTTATACTATGTGTCATATGTGCCATGAATAGTCCAAAATGGCAGTATATGACAACTCCTTGTGCCTTTAATTCCCTCCTTGTCCGTCAATCAACCCATAATCTCTAATCCAATTAGTTTTATTTGTATCATAAACGCATTTTTTAACTTTTTTTAATATATTTTTAATCACACTTTTATTTAATATCTATCATATAATAAAAATTACCATAGTGTGTGATTTCGAATAATTTTTATCAAATAATCTCTTGTCCACACAGATGCGATCCATATTGGCTATAGTCTTAGGATAAACAATTTTCTCCATATTGACGTATTCTCCATGATTCACCATTCTCATTTGTCAGCCCCAGCCACACACGCCCACAGTAAATTTGGAACACCTTGCTTACTGTGGGGTGCTTCTCTTTCTATGGACGGTAAACAGTAATCACGCAGTGAAAAAGCAATTCTGGTTTTTCCCAAAATCTAAACAACTTTGGCATGAATAAGTCCTGCAGTTCTTGAAAGTTGAAAATCAAATCCAGGCAAACCCAATCACATTATCCATCCACTGGACTAAAAGTCTGAAACTGACTGAACCCCACCACCTCAAACGGCACGCTCCACTAGTAATTCCACTTCCTTTTCAGTTTTCAGATTTTCCCATCTATTATTGATTTTCCTTAGATTCACAGAATATTCATATCTGGATTGCAAATTTTCGTTAAAAAAAAAAATCTTTGATGCATTTTTAAATATCTTTTTTTTTTATCTTACATTAAATTCCAAAATCTGAACGGCATATTATCAAGAAAGCACATGAAGAAACTAAATTAAATGCTTAGTTTATATAGAAAATGAATACCAAAATTAAATACTTAGTCTATATAGAAGAAAAAGCATATTGACTAATTTGACTTGCAACATAGCCTTATTTTCTAGTATTGTTTTTAATTTGCAAGCAAATTTGACTTAATTAATGCTTTAATAGGAAAGCAAATTTGATATTTTGATAGGTTTCCTTATAGCTAGTTTGGGAGGATGGAAATGAAAAGAAAAGAAAGGTTTTGAAGGGATAAGAAAGTTTTTTCATTGTTTGGGAGTTAAAAAGAGAAGGAAAAGAAAAGAATAGGAAAGATTCCACCACCCTCCATCTTTTGGAAAATTTTCCGCCCAACATTAGGCGGAAAGGGAAGGAACGGACAGAAGTTTAAGTAAATTTTTTAATATGACCAAATTACCCTTAAAATCCTATACAAAACATTTTAATACCCGATGAATCCCTCTCACATTTGTTTATAGAAAGGGCATATTTGTAAAATAATTTGTTTAAGTATCTTTTTCTTTCCTTTGCACTTAACTCCCAAACAAAAGAAAATTACTCACTTTCTTTTCTTTTTTAAAACTCCCAAACAACTTAGATAGAAACTTTGATCCTTTCTTTTCTTTTCTAACTTATCATTTCTCTTCTTTTCTTTTCATTTCCATCCTCCCAAACTAGCTATACTCATCTCCTGTTCAAATCACATTGGTTGTGTATTATCTCCATTCTAACCCTGAAAACTTCACATTATTACCTGTTTGCCACTCCACCAACTATTGAAAAAACTAGTCATTTATAGGCTATAGCCAGCCTTTTCCCTTTCAACTACTGGCAAAACCAAAGAATCCAAGAATCAATAATGGCGACTGGAAAACAACCAAAGGATTGTAATCAATTAACTTCCATAATCAGAAGAAAATCCCCAAGACTTCTTTCTTCTTCTCGAGCTTCATCAACTCCTGAAGCCAAGCCAATTTTGAATAAGAAGAAAAAGAGCAGAGCAGCATCGGTGAATTCAGAAAAGTCAATAGTTCTTTCCATGCATTTGGAGAATGAAGAAGCAGAGGCCATCCCTTTACAAATCTACGACCCTAATTTGGAAGTAAAGTGCTTAAGAAGATCGCCAAGGTACACTACTAATAAGTACAGAAGTAGCTCTGAAAGTAAACTTCTTGCATTGCCTTCATCTGCTTCAACAACTCCTGAAATTCAGAGAAGGAGCTCTCCAAGATTCCTTTCAAAGGGAAAGAGTGCAAATTTGACAGAAATGGGAGGTGGGTTTTTTGGAGGGTCCAAGAAAAGGCTGCGTTTTGAGGAAAATCGAAGTGCATTGCATGGATCGGCAAATGGGTCGGGTTCAAAAAAGGTTAAGGTCGATTTTGAGCGTTTGAGGAAGTCTCCGAGGTCGAATAAGAGTTTGGATGAGGATGGAAATGGGAATTTGAACAGGGGATTTCTTGCTCTTCCTAAGCCAGGTTCATCAGGGAAAAGTGATTTGAGGAAATGCAAGTTGAGTGGGAAGTCCTTGAGGAAATCCCCAAGGTTGAATCCGGACATGTGTGGGGAATTGCTGGCATTGCCTGAGCCAGGTTCGTCAGTTGAAAAGCTTGTTTCGCATGAGAAGCGGTTGAGGAATAGAATCATAACAATGCATGTTGGAAAGGAGAAAGAAAAAGCACAGAAAAGTGGTTCTGAGAGAATGGACTCTGCAAAGGGAAATGAATCGAGTAATGTGAGTGAAAAGTTGTTAAGGTCTAGAAAAATTAGGTTCAAATTGCCTGAAGCTTCGCCTAAAAGTGAGCTAAAAGCTGGTAGTTTTGGGGGCAGTGATAAAAATAATGTGAGTCAAAAGCGGCTGAGGTCTAGGAAAATAGAGTTCAAATTAACCCAAATTTCGCCAAATAGTGATTTGGCAGAAAGCTCTTCTGGGGGAAGTGATTTCGGTGACATGGGCAAAAAGCGGTTGAGGAATAATGGGATAGAATTTGAATTGCCTGAAGCTTTAGAGAATAACAATTCTAATGATGAAGATGTAGATGTGAGTGATGATTCTGAGAAAATTGAGACTGAATTGGTGGACGTAAGTGCTGTAGAAAATTGTGAGGTAGCTGTCTTGAGTGAAAAGTTCTTGAGGTCTAGAAAAATTGCGTATCAGATAGTTGGAAATGAAAAAGTTCAAGAAAAGTCCAAGAAAAGGGGCATTACAAGAAATAAAGAACCACCAGTGGAAAATAAGATTCTTCAGAAAAAAGAGAGAGAGCAGAAGAGTGTTGCTTTCTTTGTGGGGGAGCCAATTCCGGAAGAAGATGCTCGAGAGCGATGGCGTTGGCGTTATGATTTGAAGGTCTGATTTATTTTACTCGTAAATTTTATTTTGATTCAAGTTTTTTATTGCATTTTATCATGCAGTTGGCTAT
>NC_040042.1:6215535-6246468 GCF_003713205.1 Coffea eugenioides | reverse complement strand
TCCAAAACGACAAATGATGTGCTTTCTTAGAAAGTCCGTCACCACCTTCTTAGTCACATGCTTATAAGATTCAGCTTCGACCCACTTGGTGAAGTATTCAATTGCCACCAGAATGAACCGATGCCCATTTGAAGCGGGAGGGTCAATTGCTCCGATTACATCCATACCCCACATCGAACATGGCCAGGGAGCAGTCATACTATGCAATTCTGTGGGGGGAGTGCGCATAACATCTCCATGCAATTGACACTTTACGCATTTCCTGACAAAAACTACACAATCATGCTCCATAGTAAACCAAAAATATCCGGTCCTCATGATCTTCTTTGCTAATAAATGGCCATTCATATGTGATCCGCACACTCCACTATGTACTTCTTTCATTAGGTATTCTGCTTCATCTTCATCAACACACCTTAGAAGGCCCAAATCTGACGTCCTCTTGTATACAACCTCTCCGTTTAGGAAAAATCTGGAAGACAATCTGCGCAAGAAGCCCTTAGCAGTTGTATCGGTCCCAGGGGGATAGGATCCTGTTTTGAGAAATTCCTTGATATCGTTGTACCAGGGGCGGCCATCGGAAGACCTTTCCACAACTAGGCAGTGAGCAGGCTTTTCTTGTAGATGAATCTGGATAGGGTCAATTACCAACTCATCCGGATGTTGAATCATTGAAGATAAAGTGGCCAATGCATCGGCAAAGACATTTCTGACACGGGGAATATGCCGAAACTCCAAACTCCTAAATTTATTTGCTAACTCCAGTAAGCTGCAATGATAGGGCAAGATCTTTGAATCCCGAGTGATCCACTCCTTGAGAGTCTGATGTACAAGCAAATCTGAATCGCTGAACACTAGTAAATCCTTAATCTCCATTTCTAACGCCATTTTTAACCCAAAAATGCAAGCTTCATATTCAGCCATATTGTTGGTACAGAAAAATCGGAGCTTGGCCGAACCAGGGTAATGCTTTCCTTCAGGCGATACTAGAACAGCTCCAATACCAGCCCCGAAGGAATTTGATGCACCGTCAAAGAACAACCTCCACTCCGGGCATTGATCATTCATATCTTCTGCTATACCCACGAACAGGGCCTCCTCATCCGGAAAATAAGTGTGAAGCGGTTGATAATCATCTTTCAACGGATTTTCAACCAAATGATCGGCCACAGCCAGGCCCTTGATAGCCTTCTGCGTGGTAAAAATAATATCAAACTCCGAAAGAATCATCTGCCATTTTGCCATACGTCCTGTCGGCATAGGCTTTCCCAACAGATATTTCAAAGGGTCGAAGCGGGAAATGAGGTAAGTAGTATGACTGAGCAAGTAATGCCTCAACTTTTGTGCGGCCCAAGCTAAAGCGCAGCAACTCCTTTCCAGAAAAGAATAGTTGGCTTCATACGCAGTGAACTTCTTACTGAGGTAATAGATGGCTTGCTCCCTCTTCCCCGATTCGTCGTGTTGTCCCAATACACACCCCATAGCTTCGTCCAACACCGATAGATACATGATCAAAGGTCGTCCAGGTTTAGGTGGTACTAAAACTGGAGGGTGCAATAAATAGTCCTTGATCTTATCAAACGCCTGCTGGCATTCTCCACTCCAACGCAATGGCACATTTTTCTTCAATAATTTGAACAAAGACTCACACGTATGGGTCAACTGAGCGATGAACCTCCCGATAAAATTAATCTTCCCTAAAAAACTCTTTACGTCCTTTTGCGTTCTTGGTACTGGCATTTCACGAATGGCTTTAATCTTTGTCGGATCTATCTCAATACCCTTCTTACTGACAATGAATCCCAATAACTTTCCGGCAGGGGCCCCAAATGCACATTTTGCAGGGTTTAGCTTCAAATCATATCTTCTCAATCTTCCGAATAACTTTTCCAAATCAATCAGATGATCCTCCGCTCTCATGGATTTGATGATGATGTCGTCCACGTAAACCTCCATCTCCTTATGAATCATATCATGGAACAGGGTGGTCATGGTCCTTTGGTTAGTGGCTCCGGCATTTTTCAATCCAAATGGCATTACCCGGTAGCAAAATGTCCCCCATGGCGTGATAAAAGCAGTTTTCTCCCTATCTTCCTCTGCCATTAAGATCTGGTGATACCCAGCGAAACAGTCAGCAAATGATTCAATCTCATGCCCTGCGGTATTGTCCAAAAGAATACGAATGTTCGGCAACGGAAAATCATCTTTCGGGCTGGCTTTATTAAGATCCCTGTAATCGACACAGACTCGCACTTCTCCACTTTTCTTTGGAACAGGTACAGGGTTTGAAAGCCAAATGGGATAATGAGACACCATAATGATTCTAGCATTGAGCTGCTTCTCGATTTGCTCCTTAATTTTGAGGCTCATGTCTGGCTTAAACTTGCCAGGTTTTTGTTTCACTGGTGAAAAATTCGGATCGGTTGGCAATCGATGGACCACTATATCTGTTGAAATTCCAGGCATATCATTATAGGACCAAGCAAACACATCTTGAAACATGGTCAAAAACTCAATCATTTCTTTTCTCTGTTTCTTATTCAAGTGAATGCTAATTTTTATCTCCTTAACCTCAGTCTCAGTGTCAATATTAACAACTTCTGTTTCTTCTAAGTTCGGTTTGGATTTCTCCTCATACTGTTCAAAATCCTTTAATAAAGACTCAGATTCTTCCCCGTTATCGCTCTCGTCTGGAATTTCGGATTCCAAAATTTCAAAGTCGTGAGGGATATTGAGATCACAATCATCAAATTCCAGAATAGTGATATTCAAAGGGTCAATGTGTTTTATTTTTGGCCATCTGAAAAAGAATAAAATAAGTACAATAGTAAGTAAGTTAAAACAATTTGGACAATAAACACTGTGCATTTCATTGAAATTCAAAGTAAAGGATAACATCATGACATGCTACTTAACAAGAAATTTAACGCAAGACTTGCATTGGAAAACATTTGATTGAAAACTATTTACAAACTTGAAAGACAAAAGATAAGTAGTATGAACGATTTGTCTCATGTCGACCAAAGGCAATCCCCTAATTTACCGAAGTTCCCTACAGGAGGGAAGAAAATCACTGGTCCAGTTCTTCATTGCTTCAATAGGCACCTCTGGAAATCCTGGATCCTCCAACGGCTCCCCTTCAGAAATAACCCCCACAAATAGCTCAGATAATCCAACCTCCACTTCCTCGATCGGGTCTACTTCATATCTAATCACCTCTGATGGGTAAGGAAAAGTACAGTATAATGGTGGGATGTTCATGATAAGCTGCCTCCCTTCCTTCTCTGCCCTCCTACGATTCATCATTTCTTTCTTTTCCTTGGCAGTAGGTTGAAACCCTAATCCGAAAGTATCTTTTTTTTCTTGAAGTTCTATTGGCTCCAAGACCCCTTGTAGGTGACGCCCAAGGCCCTTGCCTATTTCATAACCTCCTCGAATCAGCTCTTTGGCCATCATAACGCTGGCTTCAGGTAAATTCATTTCTACTACCGCCTTGTCCTTGGATGCCCTACCCACTGAAACAATGTCAGCTACATGGTGAGGGGAAACCAGAGCCTTTCTATCGCCATCATCTTCCGATGCAGGATTGATGATCATAGTGCAATCTTCCTCAGCAAATATCGTAATCAACTGGCCATTCACCACAAATCTCAGCATTTGATGGAGTGAAGAAGGTATAGCGCCTGAAGTATGAATCCAAGGTCGCCCGAGAAGAATATTATAAACACTCGAGAAGTCCATGACTTGGCACGTAACTTGAAACTGGGCAGGTCCGATTTCCAGCACCAAATCCACTTCCCCCATTGATTCCCTTTTCGCGCCATCAAATCCTCTCACCACAATGGCAGATGGCCGAAGTTTAGCTTCCTGAAATCTCAACTTAACCAAAGTGTTCCAAGGACAAATATTAAGAGCAGAGCCATTGTCTATCAAGACCCTTGGCAATAACTTCCCGCTACAACGGACTGAGATATATAATGCTTTATTATGCCCAATCCCATCCGATGTCAAATCTTCATCAGAAAAAGAAATTTGATTTGAAGCCAAAACATGTTCAACTACATGAGTGAATTTATCCACAGGAATATTCTTAGGCACTTGAGCCTCAGTTAGGACCTTGAGTAAAGCTTCTCGATGAAGTTCCGAGGTCAGAAGCAAATTCAATATAGAAATTTGAGCGGGCAACTTGTCCAATTGCTCGACCACCTTATACTCACTTTTCTTCAGCATCTTAAGGAAATTGAAGGCCTCTTCATCAGTCACAATTGGTCTTGTCGGAACAGCATTTTCTTTCGCTTTTGAGGGCTCATCAACTGCGGGTTCCCCTATGATTCTTCCAGATCTAGTAATGGCGTCCACTTCCCTTCTGGGCACCTTTTCTCCTCTAATTAATAGCGTGGACTCGCTATAATTCCACGGGACCTCTTGTAGATTAAGAATAGGAGGTTGCTCAGGCAATTCAAGTACCACAAGCTCCGAAGGCTCACATTCGAAAGGCACCATTTTCAGAATAAACGGATCGGTATTTTCCTTGACTTCATAGGCTTCCCCCTCCAGTATGAATGGTTCTCCGATAACTCCCATTATCTCGGCTTCGTCTACAATGAATTGTGCAGGTTCCTCAATCTCTTCATTAATAGTAATAACTCCCACGGTGTCCTTGTGTGTAGGAAGAGGATTTGTGCTAACATTTGGACCTTGTTCCTCCCTCCTCCTCAAGACTATGTCTCCGGACTCAATCATGTCTTGAATTTTATACTTAAGCGCCCAGCAATTGGCAGTTGAATGTCCAGGGGCTCCCGAATGATAAGCACAAAATGACTGAGGATCATAACCAATAGGGAATCCTTTGGAATAGGTCTTAGGGGGTACCGTACCAATCTTCCCAGCAGCTTTCAATTGCTCATGTAACTGGTCAACAGGCCGACCTAGATTGGTAAAGGTTCGGTATGGGGTTGGATTTTGGGTGTCACTGGCTTGTTGGTATTGATAATTTGGGTTAGGGGGTGGCATGGGTCTTGGATTGAAAGGAGGACGCGGTCTAATTTGGAAGTTTGGTGGGGAAATGTGAAATGGCGTTGACGGTGTGTTTGGGTAATTTGGTCGAGGACGGGGGTGGTTGATTGTGGTATTGTAGACAGGTCGAGGGCATGGTTGGTATAGGTAATGAGGTGAGTAGGCGGGATTTCGTTGGTATGTAGGCCGGGAAGAAGAACCTTGGTTCCAAACAAATGAAGCTTCCTCGTCTTTCTTCTTAAACTGAGACTTTTTACTGCTGCTGTTTTGGCTTTGCATAGCTTCCAATTGCGACTTTAAAGCTGAAACATTAACAATGTTGCCTGCCTTCATAAACTCGTCATACTCTTCCAATTTGTTGACAATCTCAGCAAAGGAAAACCCAGTCATACGAAAAATCTCTTCAAAGTAGGGCGGGTCATGAGCTTTAATGAACGTGCGAACAATTTCATTTTCGGTCATGGGAGGCTCCACCCTGGCAGCCAGCTTCCTCCATCTTTTCGCATACGTCTTATGGTCCTCCGATGGTTTCCTCTTGGTTCCCTCCAACGTGGTCCTCATCGGAGCGAGCTCACAATTATATTCATACTGCCTCACAAAAACAGTCGATAAATCCATCCAAGATCTCATATCCTCAGGTTTCAAATTGGCGTACCAATCTAAGGCGTCACCTTCCAGACTCTCGGGAAATAAGCGCACAGGCAGGTTTTCATCGTCTATTGGTCTCCCCAACGTGTTTGCAAACATCCGAAGGTGGGTCTTGGGATTGCCAGTTCCGTCATACTTGGTAAATTTAGGTGCTTTGAAACCCACCGGCAATTGCATATCCGGAAACAGGCACAGCTCATTGTAGTCTAGACCTCCTTACTTGCTCAAACCTTGGCTTTTCCTTATAAATTCCTCAAACTTATCCAATCTCTTTAGTAAATTCTTGTCCACGGGCACGGATGACCCCCCAGCTTCAGCTTTCCCTTAAACGGTGGTATCTAGGGTGAATGGTTCAGCGGTGGAGTAATAATGTGGTCCTTGTGGTTCGAAAGGCATGCTCATAGTAATGGGCGGATAATTCTGGGAAATTTGGACATGAGGAGGATTAGTTTGGATGTGAGGTGCATAAGTAGGTGGTGGGCCATGAGTGGGATAAGTAAAGGCTTCTTCAGGTGGATTCATAACTTGTGAAGTAACAGAGGTTTGAGTATAAGGCAAGAGTATGGGTTCAGATTGGCCAGGGGGTAAGGGTTCATGTTGTTGCTCACCGCTAGCACCACCAGTGACCAATTGGTCGATCACGCGCCGTTGGGCCATCATTTCAACGCTTAGCTCATTAAATCGGTTTAGGACTTCGCTCAGCTGAGCTCCCAGATTCGCCAAGTCAGTTGCTGATGTCGTGCGGGCCTATCAGATGATTCTGGATGGGTACTCATGTTTACACTATCTCTTGAAGCTCGGCTACGCGATCGGGTGATAATGGGGCTTTTTCGGGTAGCTATATTTGCAATTGCTACCTAGACAGCAAAGGAAAACCCTCTTATTAGATACCCATCTCGATTATCTGTTGTTAAAAGTAAGGAAAAAAAATAGGAGTTAGTAATAATTAGAGTAATTCGGATGCATGTCCTAGTGGGAGGCCCTTTTTGTGCCAAGGGTAGGCCTAACGTGATGCAATACCTTCGGGGTAAAATCCCAATTTCAAACCTGTAAGTGAATATAACAAGCAGGAATTCTCATTAAACATTGATAAACTCAATCTTTTCTTACAATCTCATTGATGGTTCGACTGACCATTCTTACAAAATCCTCATGTCTAGCTAATCTAGTGTGTTGAGATTCCCTAGAACTCCCTATACTAAGCTTCTGAATCTCATCTTGGATTTTATCAAATGCACCCAATGCCTTTTCCAATTTCTCGGTTTTTCTTGCCTCTTTCTTCAATTGTGATCGGACATCTTCTAATGCTTGATCGGCCACCATAATCTGCAATTGATGATCTTCTAATTCTTTCCTTAATTTCTCATTCTGCTCTTCGAGACTAACGGAGACCCACGGTACCCTTTCTCTTCCTTGTTCCACTATCGATTTGATCCAGTCGTTGTACTCCAGGATGACCTTAGGCTCTACTTTATTCACTTGGTCCAAATGCAGATTGTCCAGACTACACAGATTCCCCCAAGATTCCAGCACCATACTCCGGCACTCAGTAACTGTATTGAGTTCGATGCTTCCCACTCCGTCTATGGTCGGCACTCGCTGTGGATACCCGAACTGTCTCATAACTCGTTGTGGCACATACATAATCAATCCACTAGTGCTTGCTAGCGGGATGAAGCCAAGTTGTGTTGTCTTGAAAGCTGGATCCCTTACTTTCGTCTAATCAAGAACCCATTGTACCTTATCCGAAGTTAAAGCATTGAATTCCTGAATAAACAGACTTGGAGACTCTATTTGATAGTATTTTCTAACCCTTTCTCGGTGCGACTCAACCCAATTTGCTGTTGGAAGGCATGATTCCAATGGATTTAACGCTCTCTTTGACAGATGTTCCAATGCCCACATTTGAAGCACCAAGTTGGATGCGTAGAAAAACCCTCTCTTCTTTCGGCATTCAGTAACAGCGGCGAAGATGTCAGCAATGATAACGGGTACTAGGGTGGGAGTTTTCCCTTTAATTCCCAAGAACACACTCTGAACCATGTTGACCGTTGAGAAAATAACTTTTCCATGCTTTTGCGGAAACAGGAGTAGATTAATCAGGGTCATTCCAAAGGCTTGCACTCGTTTCTCCTCCTACTGCTCTCTACTAATGAAGAAGTCCTCGCGGTGATGATCATAAGCTTCCCTTTCCCCAAATCGCTTGTATAAGAACTCCAGCGGGCATGATCTCGCGTCCGGGTGTTGGTTCATGCTAAACTGTTTCAACCCTAAGAACCTACAAAATTGTTCTCTGGTGCCATTTGTTGGGTATACCATAGGGTGACCTTTCCCAAGTGCTTGCAACAATTCTTCTATTTCCTCCAGGGTTGGTGTTAATTCGCACTCTCCAAATCGAAAAACGGAGCCGTCCGGATCCCAGAACTCGAGCAAAGCCTGGATAATGGCTACATTCGGGGTTATGTTCAGGAGACTAGGTAAATATCCTATATACTGGAAAAGTCTGTTCACTTCATGTGCCATATTGTTCTTCCAATCTACCAGCTCACGAGGTATTTGATTGAGCATTCTACACGGAGCCATCTGGGAGGAAATTCACTTTAGTACTTTATCTCGGGATTTTACCCCTTAGGTAATACAGAAATAGTAAACATGTACGTCCCATTGGATTAGGTATCCGAGACATGTGGCGGCTTTATTCCTAACACGGGATTCCCTATATGGCATTCCCTTCCTATGGTTTATACGTGATGCCAGTTTATTAAAGCAGTGAAATATGTAATTTGAAATGAAATGTGACCTAAGGAACCCTTTATTTGTCAGGATAGGCCTAAAAATGGCATGACATTATTAATTTACGAACGAAATATACCAAAATTTCTTAAACGTGCAATAGCTTATCTACAAGGGTAGGTCCTAAAAGAAGGTCATGCCAGACCTTTTATCTCTTAAAGTTTGTGAATGCAAAAGGCAAAAAACAAGAAAAGTTAGCTCAACACATAACACATTATGGCAACCAAATAATAATGAAATAAAGAAAGCAGAAATAAGGTAAGAGGGTTGGAATCCCTCCCCTCGTGCATAGTGTCCCTAGTTCAGGATAAGGTCGACTCTATCCTAGGCAATTCTAATATGGATGCATGAGATTTGGTTCACTAATGCATCTAGACTCAATAAGGCTTCAACTCCCAAGCCTTCAGACCTAAAGGCGAAGGGTCATCACTCCCAGGGCCTTTGATCGGTGGCTCGAGTGATCCCTTAGGTAGCGCTATGGGCGCAGAGCACACCATCCGCATACCCAAGGCAATCGATTCTAACCCTACAAGGAGGTGTGGGAAACGCTGACGAAAAAGAAAAAAAATAGGGTAAATAAGACTATGCATGCACGTATGAGGTGCTTTCTTATTGAGGGGAGGGATTGTACCATTAGACGCGATCGAAGGTTCTAGGGTAACTACTCCCCCCATCCCAAAATGCAATCGCGAAACAAGTAAAAAGTAAACAAATAAATTAACCATCCATTCATCACATACATAGTGTGCGAAGAGCGATTGTACGTGTGATAGATGCAAAATCCCTAAAAAGAGAAAAATGGCAAAAGGGAACGAAGAATGCAACCCCTAACATCCAAATGCGATATATGAGAAGGTTAAAAGAAGAAAAAGATGACTAAATCAAGTTTGCTCGGACTCTCTAAGTCCCCAGTGGAGTCGCCAGCTGTCGCGCCCCATTTTTTATAAGAAAAATAAATAAATGGTTTAAAAAGTGAATTTCAATTTGATTTGAAAAAAGGAATTTTTGATTTAAAAGAAAATGAGTAAAGAAACTTTGAAATGCGACGATTTTGACCCAAAATAAGTTTAAAAGAGGTTTTGAAATAAAAATCGGAGTCGCCAATTGCTATTGAGTTAAGGTGTACCGAGTCACCAAAAATGAGTTTTCAAAGGAAAAAGTAGAAAAAACCCCTTTTAAACGACTCCTAGTCTACGAAAATCAAAGGAAAGGTTCGGGAGTCACATTTGACGAAGGGAAAGGCAAGGATAAAAATCTAAGGCACCCCTTTGACCTAGCCAAGGCTAGTTGCGTGATTTAGTCAAAGATTTTCTTGTTTTAACCAAAAAATTTATCATATTTGGATGTACTATATGGACGCAAACCCTAGACCTAAGGGGTATCGGGAGGCAAAATTTCTCTTCAAAACTCGAATGGTACCAATCACATCAATTGTGACGCCCAATAATGACTCTTTGGAGAAGTCACGAATTATGCAAAAATATGAGACTCTAAGAAGAGGAAAATGATAAAATAATTATAGAAATATACATGTTTTAAAGGAATGCATCATGTCGGGTACGGGGGACTAATGTTCGTGACTCAATTTTCCTTTTAATAGAGGGAATACGAGCGTGCTAAGGTTAGAAAGCCAAACTCGTCCATATCTCATACCTAAAGGGTATCCCTAATCTAATCAAGCAAATAATTTAACCTAATTCTAATGTTTATATGAAATGCAAGTCTAATGTCATGTTTCATACAAAAGGGGCAAGTAATATACATATAAGGGAAAATATGGGGGACGAGATATACATATATAAGGGAAGTGTCATGCGATATGGTGAAAGAGGCGCTAAAAAGTAAAGATATGCATGAGATGAAGTGATCACACAATCATGATCTAACGCGCGAAGGGCTCCTAAGGGCTAGCGTTGGACTAACCCACATCTACGCTCTCTCACAAGCATTGGACTTGCAAGAGCTTGAGGGGACAACCATGACTAGCATTGGACTAGTCACGATTACGTGCATTTGCATCCATCATACACATAAATAAGTAATGTGCATAATTAAAGCAAGTAGACATGTGAGCACGTAATTCACATAACACATAACACATAAGCATGCATATCTAGATGCCAAACCCTAAGAAAGCAATTAAACACATAGCACATACGCATGCAAATCACACAAAGTAAAAAGAAAGCGAATAAAACCCTAGCTATTACATTTGAGGGGGGGCCTACTACAATCTAACGGGGGAAATGAAAATAAATAAAATAAAATAAACCTAACTATTACAACTTGGCATTTAAATGCCTCAAAATAATTACATTAGAAGAAAATGGGATTAAAAAACAAACAATGTAGACAAAAATAAAATAAACAAAAACGCAATAAAACATGCAAAATTCACGAAAAAGAACATAGGAGCACATTGGAAAATGAAATCAAGGAGATAGAGATTACCTCCCTTGAAGTTGGAGCTCTAACGGAGTGAAATCACTTATTTACCCTCCAAAATAATAAAAGAGTCAAGGCATCACTTTAATCAAGAAATAATCACATGAAATGGGGATGAGCATGAAATTGAATCATTCAAACCATTCAAATAAACTAAACAACTCATATTCATCAAGTTGAAACCAACAAGGACCCAATTGAAACCATTAAAGAAGTTAAAGGGGCCAATTGCAAAAATGAATCAATCACTCAAGTCCAATTAAAATATTTTGGAAAACTTCAAAGGCCCATAAGTGATGAAAAGGTCAAGTAATGGTTCAGATTGCAATTATTTTAGGACCTAATTGCAAGAAAATGGAACATAATTGGGCTTGTGCAACATAAGTAGAAGCTAAGGGGATTAAAGTGTAATTTTCCCTTCTTGTTCATGCATGCAACTACGTAGAAGGCTTAAACTTCTGCAACTAAAAAAATGAAGCTTGCTGCCTTTTGTTTCCAAGCTTGCAGCAATTTTCCAGCCGCGACTCCATCCGTTTCATCATGCAAACAGGTTTATCAAATACCAGGATTCTACCTATCCATCATCGACTAAACATGCAACTTCATTGCAGGATTGAAACAAAGAAATGGAGCTGACCATCAAGGATAAAAAGTAAACAGCAAAATAAGGAAGAAGAAAAAGTGCAGCAGTGGTTTTCATAACAGCAAAACAAAGGTGCAGCCAAATATTTTTATGCCCTTGAAAAACTAGAATCTGATCATGATGAAACAATCATTCACCAACTGATAAACTTTGATGCTATAAATGCGAGACATGAAAGCATGAAGAACAGGAATGTGGACTTCAGGAGTTGCGAACCGTGGCAACATCTTGACAACAATGATTCCAGCTAATCATGGAACTCACGGTTTTGCAGCAATTCAACTTTGATCATGTTCTTAACTGGCATATGGACAACACAATCCGAACACCAAGAGACAACAGGTCACAGCAAGAGTGATAAAATCATGAAGCTTTGAAACTTCACAACTTCCAGTCACAAACGCAGCCAATGTGACTTGAACATCTACCAAGACTCGACCAGAAAAACAAGGAAAGAAAAGGTTCTGTATATATTGCTGCAATAACTCAGCTCAACAGAAATGAAATTCAACCCTCTTCACATGCAGAAACAGACATGAAGCTGAAGGTGTTAGATGGAGTATTACAAGAACAAGATAGATTCGGACTGTAAAATGCAAAATGAAGTGCAAGAAACAGCGAGAATCCTCTCTTCACTCCATGCACTTGAAGGGCCAGTGGCTAAAATGATGAAACAATCACCAACCTGCTAATAGACTTCAATACAAACTTGAATAAAAGTCATGCAAATCAGGAAGACTTTCTACTTCCTTCTTTCTTGTGGCGACTGACGAAGCTTTAAGCTTCAGCAGCTTTACCCGAAAGATGCAGTCATGCGATTGGACAAGCAAGAAGACAGCTCTAGGTGAATGCATACATAGTATACCCATTAACCAAACACTTCAAATGAAGCCTGAACCAGAACAAGTAAAAGGAAGGAGAAGGATCTATCCAGAATTTTGTGCGCCAATCTGGACGCAAGGCAATCCAAAATCCAGGCGACATGATCATCCAATATTCCTCCTATTTCTATCAAACGCAGCAATGCAACTTAACTACGAAAACAAGTCGAAGATGCCGAGGAATAAAACGAGGTAAACATGTTCACGAAAATCCCACTCAATAGCGCACAAAAACTGGCAGCTTTTTCCTCGTTCAACCACAAAAAACTTTGGTAACTAATGAAAAACTTCGAATTTTTAGTGATTATCTCTGACAAGCACATGCCAAGCATTAATCTGACATGAAAGACAGCGAAATGAAAGTAACCAACCCCAAAGAAAACCCTGAGATTCAGTCACTCAAAACCCAATCCAAACAAATCCCAACTCTGGATTTAGACCTGCTAAAAGATTCTAAACACAGAACAATCAAAGCTGCAAACTTTCTGCAATTTTTTGTTCGGCCAAAACACAATCATGCAGTATAATTCAAATGAGACCTACTGATTTATTCACGTAAGCTCCAAATAGCATAACTTTATCAGCAGAGAACCATCAACTAGTCAGGGAAGCAAAAATAGAACCAGTAGACAACAAAAGGGAGCAATCGTCAACTAAAGAAAATAGCTTTTGACCATGAAAGATAAGGGTCTTACCTTAAAAACACGAAATAAGGCGTGGAATGACCAAGAAGAAGGCTCAGATGGCTCTGCCGGATCTTCAAAGGAACGCCAATAGAAAAACAATGATGATGACTCAGCCGCTCAACCCACCCCGTTGCTATTCTGTCGGTTCCTCTCGGTTTCCCTTTGTTTTTCCTCTCTTGGTCCCCTTTTCCTCGGTCTTTCTATCTCTCGCTCAGCTTTCTTTCCCGTTCTTCTTCGCTCTCTCGCTCACCCTTTTCACTCTCCCTCTGCCCTCTGTTTCAGCCGTCACTCCTTCCTCTCAAACCTCTAAACCCTTAGCTCCCTTTTTATGCCAGACTCTATCCCTAAAAACCTCATCTCGATGGTTCATAAATAGCTTCAGGCCACCGTTTCTCTCTCAGCCATCGGATTGGCCTCAACTTCTAAATTATTTTCGGGCTTGTCGATGAAAGCCAGGTGTAATAGTACTAACATGATCGAAGGGAGCTAAAAAAAATAAGGAAAACAGCTGAAAAAATGCAGCTGCCAACTTGCGACTTTATTTTCTGCTAATATGATATCACGGAGAAGCAGCGAGCGTGCCTAGCACACGCGCGTGAGTCTCTTTTTTTTTTTTATGAACTAACATTTAATTTAAGTGAACAAACAATGTTAACTTATAATTGCAACAAAATCCTATAATTGAATCTAAAAAATTAAGGTATATATATTTTTTTTTGTGAACAAAAATTTTTTTCGACAAATTCTAATAAAATTAAGAGACTAATGAACAAAAATCATTTAATAATCATTATTTAATCTATAAAAGTAAGAATAATAAATAAATGAAATATAAATAAATAAAATAAAAATGTCTAAAAACAAAAACCATTAGATTAATAAGTAAACCTGAATAAATATCAATAAAAATAAATAAATGATAAATGAAGCTAAATTTGGTGACTACAGTCATTTGTCCAGAGATTTCTTATTGTGAATGAAGAGTATATCATTTTTTTCTTTGCTTCAGAATCTCACAGGCTCAATACGAAATTATTTATGAATCTTATCTAGCAAGTATTTCTTACTGTCATTTTCACATGTTAGGATGGTCCCTACTGTGCTATCTTTGTGGAATGCATTTGTTGAGAATGAAGAGAAGCTGCTTACAGACAACCGCAACAGGCATCCAGTTCTTATATGCCGCAGACTTAAAGTGGTCACATACAATGGTATATAGAATCTTTGATCCGTTATGTTCATTCTCAGATACTGTTGTTTTACTAATTAAACTCACGTTATTGTAATTGTTTAACAGGAATAGCACTCTCAACAAGAAATAACTCAGTAATTGTTGTTGATCCACCTGTTGGAGATGCTAGGAGCCTAAAAAATTGGTAATCATTAATGTCAAAAAAATGTACATTTGTGATTTCAATTCCTCTGATTATTTATCTGATCTGTTCCCTGTTATTATATATGCATAGGGCATCAAGGAATGAGAAGGAATTACTTGCTCTCCGCCGTGATAAACCATACAGTAATCAATCTCCTAAAATGTTCTACGGTCCTCAACAAAAACTAACTGCTATACAAGATGTTTTGCCAATTGAAAAGGTAATTTGCAGTTGTCTTTTATTAAGTAAGTTCCCATTTCATTCTATGGCCTGCTATAAATCAGATAACACTATTCTTATCCTGAAAGGTTTTGTGGGTCAAGTGCATGTTCTCTTTTGAGCACATACTGCAAAAGTATTGGTATATGGCATGTGTAAAGTGCCGCCGTCTAACTTCAGCTGACTATGGATGCACTTATACTTGCAACCATTGTAATGAAAAACAATCTGCTTAGCCAAGGAAAGATATTTATAACAGTTTCTGAATTCCTCCAACCCTGCTGAATTTCTTGCATAAATATTTATCTTTTTTTCGCATATATCTGTTGCAGATGCCGTTTCGATATTGACCTTACTGATCAAACTGACATGATTACGGCGTCAGTTTTTGGTGAACAAGCCGAGACATTGCTTGGCTTTACTGCTTTACAAGCAATGGAATACTTCAACAAGGTTTAAATGTGTAGTTTTTTCCCTTGTTTAATTTAAGGCCTAAAACATAGGCAAAGTATGTATATCAGAGCATGCCATATCTTTACTCTAATATCTTATTATATTTTTTTGCCTTAATAGAATGAAGACCTACCTTTAGCTAGGATCCATGCAAACTTGAAGGATAAAATGTTCATAGTACAGCTTAAACCAGGAAGCACAAGAAATGATAGATCATATCAGAACTACACTGTTGTATATTATTTTGAAGAAAATGCTGAGACTGCCTCTGCTAAGAATCAGATGCATGTTGGTTCAAAAGCTGTGACTGGTTGGCTTCTTGAAGCTCTAATTTTTTATGTAGATGCGATGCTTTTGCTATAGTTGGTTCCATGTATGAAATGACTAATTTCACTGTCCTTATATTTTCCTTTTGCAGACAAGGAAAGCTCTCTTCAGAACAGTAATGATCAGGCTCCTTCTTGTGTTGCTTTAACTCCAGGAATGTATTTAAACTCTTTTGCATACTAACTCACTTTCTTAAAATAATTATTTTTACTGTCGAATTATTATTTTTTATTTTGTAGAGAAAGAAGAATTGTCATCTAAAACACGCCGTTGTCTTCTAAGCAGTTTTGATGAATCTGAGGAAACTACCCCAAAGAGGCAGCGCAACAAATAGTTGTCATCTGGCAACTGTTGCTAAGCAAGCTCTTGTTTGCTCATAAAGCTACTTATGTTATTAAACTCATCGTCCTAGACACTTTTAGTGAACTTTTACAAACTTCTAGCTTTTGTTGCCAAGCTATAGAAGTGCATTAACCTTTTCTTCTGTCAATGCATTCTGGATGGCCCTAAACCATTTATTGTTTCCAAGATTTTGTGCAATCAAGGTGAAACTACTGCTGCCTTTTACTCCATGCAGTATAGCAGTGCAGATGTCCATTAAATTCATCGGAAACATGCTTGGTTCTTTCCTTCCTTGATAAATATAACCATTTGCGCAGTTACTATTGCTCCACTCTTGGAATTTCCAGCGATGTCTTGTATGGTTTTGACAGTTTTTCCCTTCAATAACTATGCCTAACACATCTCCAGTTAGGTTAAAGGTCTGGCACCATAAAGATAGACACAAATGCTACCATTTTAGCAACCGCCATTCATTACGGTTTTGAAAATTTATTCCTAAGTACTTCCATCTACCCACTGTATTTATTCTCTTCTTGTTAGTCTGTGATTAAATCCAAAAAACTCCCCCAGCATATAAGGACATACAGATGTCTGACCAGCTATCCTTTACAAACTCGCCTCTTAGCATTTCCCCCGCACACTTTCTTCCTATTGTGCTTCCTAACGAGCCAATGACCACGCCAAAAAATCCTTTCAAGAAATGGCTAGCCATTCCCCATGACAGCAAGACTAGGTTCTTTCTCTGTACTTTCAACAACACAAGGATCCATGCTGCAACAATGGTTGAAAATCCTGGGGGACAGAACATATGTTATATCAAAAATAAATTCCTTGTGGTTTATCCGCAGATTCTAAGCCACACAGGAGAACCATCTTTATATTCGTTTCGCTCCATTACCCACTGGCTGCAGAACATAATCAACCTTGCACCTGAAGCTTTTGCAGCCACTGGTATACTCATATCTTGCATCTTCTATATTTATTGCTTGAAGTATCTTTTGTGTCTCATGTTATAACCTTGTCTATAGATACAACCATCACTTCCCTTGAAAGCATACCGGTCGGGCGACCATGGTGTTTTGTTCTTTTCTGCTCAAATAGAACCAAACAGGTTGGTTAATAAAAATAAATCTGTTTTTCAATTATTCGTTTCCCACATAATAAATTTAACTCTATTGGTTTTCCCTTCTATAGAAAATCTCTGCTGATCTTTTTTATTCGATTGGATTCCAAGATGCCATAACAATTAAAGTATATCATGGCATACGCCCCTGGAATATTAAAATTAAAGATGGTTACTTTGAAGAAGGTTGGGAACTGTACTGTACCAAGAATTTGATCCACGAGAATGACATGGCCTTCTTGAGAATCAAGGGAAATTTATCCTATGATTCCATGGCTTTCTGCACTTCCCAATCACATATTCTCATACAATGGACACTTCCTTTGCCTATGCTTTCAAACATTACATCCAATGTTGAAGCATCTGGTTTCTTGTTCAGACACCAGCCCTGTTCATGTACTATCACCTCCTCCATAAATCAGTTCCTACAGCACGATTGGACATCATTTGTTTCTTTCTACCAGTTTTATACAAGTCATTCTAAGCACAACTTGGTAAGTGCTTTCCTTTATACAATTTATTTACAACTGCATTTTTTACTGATCTAAAACATTTTTTTTTTCTAAACTAGGCCCTTCCACAATATGCTGCCCTTCGACTACATGAAAACACAACACCAACAGTAATTCTTACAAGCGGCTATGAAACATATTGCATTGGCATGAAACAAAGATCCCTCGACAAAAATTGGGCCACTTTCGCAGTCAAACATGCTCTTTGCCCCGGAGACAAATTGCTTTTTATTCCACAATCAGCCACCTCTTTTGCTGTTATCATATTCAACAAAAAAGGCATTGAAAAGCTATATCCGTGGCATTTTAATTTCACTGTTCATCTAACTTAGCCCATATTAGGTTACGAAGTGCTGCGCCAATCTTTGAGAATAAATTGTAGTTCTGTATCTGGCTCTATTTTAAAGAACTTTCTTTCTACGGAAATTGTTTCCATCATAAATCTTATTTTATTCGGCTCCACTCTTCCTAAAAGTCCTGTATGTTGCTGCTTATTTTGTGCTCTTGTGTAATCTCATACCAAAAAAAAAAACGAACATTAGCCTAAAGTCATATATTTCGTCCTTACTTTCCTTTCCAATATATGTTGCTGGGCATGAGTCTCTTTCATATACCACGGCGCTAGCGGGTTTATGTTCCCAGTACTAACAAAAGCTGAAATAAATGGCTAGGAACCGACTTCTTACCCAAAACCTATGGTATACCACTTCTAGTTTATGCAAACACGCGAAAAAGATGACTTTATTACAAAAAACAACACTTCAGCCACCGTAAGTTTATTGGACCAAGTTGAGTAATAAAGTTGCCCTACTGGCCATTTGGCCATAGTATAACCATTAAAGGTGCATGTTGGAAGTCAGGGTTCAATTCCCTGCCTCTCCAATTTGCAAATTTGTGCGGTCTTAATGACCTTTATCCGATTGGTTGTTAATCAAACCCCTCTTCCTTAGATAGGCTAGATCTATAAATTCGTGCATGAATAGTATGAACATATTTGAATGTTATGGAACTAAAAAAAACGGATAAATTTACTATAATTTTCGAGGACTATACTACATATATACCAATTTTAAATTTATTTTTGTGTATGAGGCGTTAAATTTATTAAAATTTTTATCACTTTATCACTTAAATATGTATAAATCTACCGTTTTTATATATATGTCACTGTTATTTTATATATCATTCAAAAAGTATGTCATTATCCTTACTCAAATTTTAAAATTTTTTGAAAAAAACTGAAGTATAATTCATGAAGCATAATACGTTAAATGTTTATTACGTGTTATATATGATTAATTGAAAAGTATAAGTATTTTTTAGAATATTTTTAAAATATATGAAATATGAAAATTTTTTTGAATGAAACATACGAACGCGTGTTATATCGATATAATACAAGTATTTACTGACTATGAATTGGATACAGAAATTTTAGATTGTACTCCTTCAAGGCCAAAATAAAAAAAGGGATTGACGTTTATTGTGAATTTTGATATCTAGGTCTACATATTCGGTCTTTTTTTTTCTAAATTTTGATTTACTCATCTTGATTTTCATGTTAAAATCAATTGGGGCTAGCAAGAAAGGAACAACCATCGAAAGAGCAATTCGGGTCCGGGATATAATAAGGGAAAAAACGACTGGGTAAGTGAAGTCCAGATTCCACTCATTCAGCTGCCACTTACCCACCATGGAGCCCAATAATGAAAAAGAAAGTTTGATTTGTTGAATTCAACGACTCTATCTATTATTACTGACTCCATATTCTACGGACAACTTCAATTCAGGCCCCGCAAACCACAGAAAGGAAGGGACGGCTTTCCTCAACATGATCTTGATATTTCACAGGCTAGTTACTTACCCTCCCTTTGCAGCAGAGAACCAGCATATTTCTTTTTTGCCAATTTCAGTTTCTCGTTGATTGTTTGGTAGAAAACGAGTTCCCGTGATTTAACTGAGGAATATGGCCGAGAGTGTTGTAGGCTTTCTAATTAAGCAGCTCTCCACCTTACTTTCCCAAGAGAGCACGCTTTTGGGTGGACTTCGACCAGATGTTCAGTTCATCAAAGATGAACTCGGCAGCATGAAAGCTTTCCTCAGACAAGCTGAAGCAAAGGAGGACGATGACTCCCAACTCCAAGAATGGGTAAAGCAGGTTCGAGAAGTTGCTTATGATACAGAGGACGTTCTCGATGATTTTGCCTTCCGCTTTGCTCGTGGTGATGCAGATGGATTCTTTGGCCGTGTTGGCAAGATCTACAACTCGATTAAAAATCTGAAAGCCCGGCATCGGATTTCTTTGGAGATAAAAGATATCAAGGCCAGAGTTGTAGAGATTTCTGCAAGGCATCAGAGGTACCAGTCTCTGTATGGTACTCAAGAAATAGGCTCCAGCTCTTCGCACGTGGCAAACACAGATTGTGATATTCGTGACCAAGCACTGCTGATTGAAGAAGCTAAACTTGTTGGCATCGATCAGCCCAAAAAAGAGCTCATCTCCAAAATTCTTGATGACCATTCCCACTTGAAACTAGTTTCAGTGGTGGGAATGGGGGGACTCGGTAAAACCACCCTGGCGAAAAAGGTCTACGATGATGCTGCAGTGAAGAAACAATTTCAGAGCCATGCCTGGATAACTGTTTCTCAAAATTTTCAGTTCAATGTCATCATCAAGGACTTGATTCAACAATTGTGCGAGGAAATCAGACAGCCGCTGCCTCCGCAAGTGGAATCCATGAATGGTATTAGGCTGAGTGAATTTGTCAGAGACTTCCTCAAAGAAAGAAGGTACATCCTTGTGCTTGATGATGTGTGGAGTCTAAATGCTTGGGAAACTATCAAATATGTATTGCCTGACTGTAATACTGCTAGTCGTGTTGTATTGACGACACGAATAGCCGATGTAGCTTCTTCGTCTTGTTTGGCATCCCATGACTTGGTCCATGAGATGAAGCCTCTCTCTTATGAAGATTCTTGGACTCTTTTTTGCAATAGAACATTTCAGAGTAATAGCTGTCCTCCAAATCTAGAAGAAGTTTCTAGAAAAATACTGAAAAAATGTGAGGGCCTACCACTTGGAATTGTAACAATGGGTGGTGTTTTGGCTTTGAAGGACAAGGATAAGATAGATGAATGGGAGATGATTCTTTGTGGCTTTGACATTGAGGTAGATGGTAGCGGTAAGCTTGAAAGAATTAGAAGGATACTCTTACTTAGCTACAATGATTTGCCTCACCATCTCAAAAGCTGCCTATTATACTTAAGCATCTATCCTGAAGATTATCCAATTAAGAGAATAGATATATATAATATACTTGATACATGGATAGCACTAGGATTTATAGAAGAGAAAGAAGGAATGACAGCCACTGATATTGCTAAGAGGAATCTAAAAGAACTCATCAACAGAAGTTTAATTCAAGTTAAGGGCACAAGGCATAATGGCATATTGAAGGAATGTGGTATTCATGATTTTCTGCGTGAAATGATTGTTTCAAAATCTAAAGAGCAGAGCTTCACAACCGTATCCACTGGATATTGCACAAGATGGCCTGACAAAGTTCGACACCTAGCAATTCATAACTTCACTGATAATCCTCCACAAGGCTTCAACAGCTTGAAGAGTCTTCGATCCTTGAGAACATTCGAGTATGAAGATCCTCTCACAACTTCATTTTTGTCCAAGTTTTTATGTGGTGGTCCCAAGTTCCTAAAGGTTTTAAATTTAAGGGAAGCTGAATTGGACAACATCCCAAAGGAAGTTTTCAAACTATTTCATCTCGAGTATCTGGATCTAAGTGACACCAGAGTTAAAATAATTCCAAAATCTATTGGGCAGCTTCAAAACCTAGAAGCTTTAATTCTGACTGGAACCACTATAACGGAGTTGCCCGTGGAAATTCTAAAGCTAAGAAGACTCCGTTCCCTTGCTGTAGGCAGAAAGGGTGATTATTCAAATAACTATGCAATTTGGGGCTTTAAATCTCCGGATGGAATTGGAAAGCTTATTTCCTTGGAGAGTTTGGCATTTATAGAAGCAAACAGTGGTAAAATAGTAATGGAGATTGGGAAGCTCATTCAGTTGCGGCAATTATGGATCACAAAGCTGAGGAGAGAAGATGGAAAGGAGTTGGTCTCCTCCCTCTCGAGGCTAACCAACCTTCAAGAGTTATACATCAGCTCTATTAAAGAAGAGGAGACCCTTGATCTCCAACATTCCATCTCTCCAAGACTTGGATTTCTTGTAAGGATTTTATTGGATGGGCGTTTAGAGGGAGTACCAGAATGGATAATATCACTTCAATCCTTGAGCACTTTATCCTTGTACAATAGTGAGTTGAGTGAAGATGAGAATGCAATAGACTGCCTTGGACGCTTGCCCAATCTGGTAGACCTTATTCTCCATCGTGCTTATGAAGGGGAGACATTGTGCTTTAAGGCTGGAAGATTCCCAAAACTCCAGAGATTACAGCTTGGGCAATTAAAAAGACTGAAATGGGTAAGAGTGGAAGAGGAATCGTTATCCAGTCTCCAACAGTTTCTTATTGTTGGTTGCAAGCTTATGGAGGGCCTGCCTTTGGGCCTCCAAAACTTGACCGAGCTTAAATTTCTTGGATTTTATGACATGTCTGATGAGCTAATCCGCAAAGTACATAATTTGGATAAACAAAGTGAAGATTATCAGACAATTTCTCATATCTCTCAAGTTTGCACTGGACATTGGATAAATGGTGAATGGAAAGAAGAGTTCCTCTAAGAAAAGATAGGTAAAGGACAATCTGTTGCAGTCATGAACATTTAAATTATGGTGTTTGTTGTCAATACTTTTTCCTACTTCTTATCCTTGTAATAAAATCATGACTCTGGATTGCTATTCAACCACAATTAGTTCCTTAGATAGTTAGATATATATGTGTGTGTGTGTATGTGTGTGTTTCTACATGTATGAAGATTTGGTTTGTACAATTATCTTGATTCTTGGTTAAGAATGTTTTGGTTTAGTAAAAAGATATAAAGACAAGTAGCATCTAAACATTGTGGGATTGCTTGTTACAACAATTGCAAGTTCGATTTTCCCTCTTCTATAATTGAAAATGGGGAATAAATTAGTAATATGGATAAATTTTCATTAGGATTAGGGAAACCTCGCAAATTCATAAAGGGTATATACATTATTTCCTAAACTTCTACAGAATTTGTGGTGAGGTTTTCCTTTTTGATTTATTACTAAATACTTTTTTTTTCCTTGTGGCTTTCTTTTATTTTGAAACAGTGTCCTAGCGTCATTCTTTGGATTAGGACCCCGAATTTATACTTGATGGATTAAGCAGAAAAATAAAATATTTTGGAAAATGTGAGAACCTATATTTATCATTTTTCCTAATAATAGATTATTAAGTATTTTAAAGTCCAAAAAGATAGTGAGATTACTGAGATTTTCAAATTGTTTCAGTAGTTGATTTGGCCAATCCTAGTGGGAGATTAGGCATTGAGTTCACATTCAGTCTTTAATTTAATCTCAATATTTGACTTACAGTCTTTGATGTCACTTATATTTTCAGGAAAAAAAAATTAGTTGTGGCCTTCTTACTTTTTCCTACTTCTTATCTTTCTAATAAAGGCTGACTCTGGATTGTTGTTCAACCACATTTAGTCCTTAGATATGTATGTGTTTTCGAACCACAATAGGATTAAAAAAAAAAAAAAGCAATCCTTGAAAATGCAAAAAATGCAACAATTGCTTTTGAACCTTGCTCCAACTCATTATTGTCTGCTTTGCATTATTTTGAAGCCTGGAACCCGGCAATTGCATCAACAGAGTCTTGCCCAACCCCACCACTTGCAGATTCCCATCTATAAAATATGGTGTATTATTGCACAAATTGGCTTCCTCGTAAGTTCAGGGCATCTTGTGATTAATTTATTGATTTCCTTCAATTCGGTTTTTAGCTCTTTTGTCCAAAAGGATGATGATTCTTGTGAGCTCGAGGCATCTTGTGATTAATTTACTGATCTTCTTCGTTTTGTTTCTAGCTCTTCTGCCGTGAAGGGCACTTTCAAGGCTGGTGCCAGCTTTCTACCTACCATTGACTTTTATTGGTCAACATGGTGTACCTTGTAAATTACAAATATTTATATTTCTCAAAAGGGTAAATTCTGTAGTGTAATCGGATAATTCAAGTCAGGTGTGGAAAGTAAAGCATATGGCAAAGAAGGCAGCACGTTGCAACCTGACATATACGGACCAAGAAGGGAATATTTCTACAAAAGCAAGTGGTGACCTATAACCGGGGTTTGGAAATGTTGTCTACTGTAGAAGCTGAAAATGTGTTGGGGTGTCACGGAATTAACATAAATATAAAGGGCCTAAGAATAAAACACCGAAAAGGAAGCGTAAGCAGTACTAAACACAGCCATGCTTGGCTTTGAAACAACATATGGTCATTAATGAATAAGGAGTTGAGGGCCTTTAAGAAGTGAAACTTAAGAAAATAAATGTTTGAAATATTAAGTTTTTTAATTATCTAATTTATTTTGATTATAGACGTTTTAATATATAGTCATTTGGAGGACTTCTATAGCTGAAGTATTGAATCCTTTTTGGACTTTTAATAAATTTGAGTTGTTTTTCTTTTGATTTCTCACTTTTCTAACAACTTTTATCTAATCTACTAAATTTGAATTATTAAAATTGATTTTAATTGTTATATTAGTAAAATATTAACATTTGTGAAAACTGGATTTGTGGGAAGACAGATTGTTGCCCTTTTCACATTTAATTGAATACAAATATCTCTACTTTACATAAAGCGTCCAAGGCTGAGAAACAGTGAATTCCAATTGATTCTCCCGATTATGGGCATTACATTAACAAAATATTATCTATTTATAGGCATTTTACTCTGAATCATTACATTTATGTAAAATACATAAATATTTGTAACTAAAATTGAAAAACTGTTATACTAATATTTTTACGAAAGGAAAATTGATTGTCCTGTATTTAACATAAACTGATTTTTGTGAAAGCAAAAAACATATTACCCATAACATACCTGCTCTTTATGGTTTTTTGCATTACATCAATAAAATATTAGCTATTTATGGGCATTTTACTCTGAATCATTATATTTATATAAAATACATAAATGCTTGTAACTAAAATTGAACAAGTGTTACACTAATATTTTTACGAAAGAAAAACTAGTAAATTTTGTATTTAACAAATTTTAAATATTTGAAAGTAAAAAAGTTGTGCCCATAACATACCAGCTCTTTATGAGTTTTTTGCATTACATCAACAAAATACTAACTATTTATGGATATTTTACTCTGAATCATTACATTTATGTAAAATACATAAATGTTTGTAACTAAAATTGAAAAAGTATTATACTTATACTTTTACGAAAGGAAAACTAGTAGATTTTGCATTTAACAAATTTTAAATATGTGAAAGTAAAAAAGATTGCGCCCATAACATACCAACTCTTTATGGATTGTTTTGCATTACATCAACAAAATACTAGCTATTTATGGGCATTTTACTCTGAATCACTACATTTATGTAAAATACATAAATGTTTGTAACTAAAATTGAAAAAGTGAAACACTTATATTTTTACAAAAAAGAAACTGGTAAAATTTGTATTTAACATAAATTTAATATGTTAAAGCAATATTAAAGGTGATTTCATTAGTTACTTAATTTGTTGGTAAGAAACAAGGTTTCTTTTGCAAAATTTGTTCATTAGATTTTTTCAAATAATTAAGATATAAAGGTGAATTTTCACAATCTTTTGTTAGCAATAGACCCCAATTTCCTCCTAGGCAGTGACGAAGCCAAGATTTTTTCCTTGGGGGGAGGGCCAAAATGATTGACAAATAAAATTATTTTAATATGTTATGTTCAAAATAATTTTCATCTATTTAAATATATGGCATCCTAAAATATCAAATATTAACTTTAATTATAAAGGTATGTCTATTTAATAAATATGTAGTATAGTCATAACTAAAATTAAGACAAGAAATAACATTTGATTAAATATCTTATAAGAAAAAATGCACTTTTCATCCTCAAAGTTTGGGTGGTTGGCCAATTTCATCCTCAAAGTTTCACCCCAAACATATTGCATCCTCAAAGTTTCGTAATTTTGGCCAATTAAGGACAATTGACGGGAAATGAAGAATTGATCGTTAGAACCAACGATTTTACCCAACAAAAAATGGGTAAAACCGAATAGAACCATTTTTAACGGAATAATTGCAACGGACAAAAAACTCAATTCTTCTCCTTCTTCGCTCTGTCTTTCTGCAACCTCAAATTTTTTTTGCCAATCTCTGGAGTTTTAACGACCGTTATACAACTTTCAAAACAAATAAATTTATTCTAAATTTTTATTTGGGATTATTTCATAAACCAAATCGCGGCCACTTTGTGTAAAGTATCACTTTCCCATAAAAGACTAGCTCTTTATGGCTTTCCTCTATTATAAGAACAGGGTACCCATTTTTTATAACTAAATTTATTTATCAAATAAAATAAAAATAAATTCATTTTCTAATAAAAGACCAGCTCTTTATGGCTTTCCTCCATTATAAGAACAGAGTACCCATTTTCTCATAAATAAATTTATTTATCAGATAAAATAAAAATAAATCTATTTTTCAATAAAAGACCAGCTCTTTATGACTTTCCTCCATTATAAGAACAGAGTACCCATTTTTCCATAAATAAATTTATTTATCGGATAAAATAAAAATAAACCCGTTTTTCAATAAAAGACCAACTCTTTATGACTTTCCTCCATTTTAAGAACAGAGTACCCATTTTTCCATAAACAAATTTATTTATCAGATAAAATAAAAATAAACCCGTTTTTTCAATAAAACACCAGCTCTTTATGACTTTCCTCCATTATAAGAACAGAGTACCCATTTTGAAAGCAAAAAGGAATTTGTTATCGGATAAAATAAAAATAAACTCATTTTTCAATAAAATACCAACTCTTTATGACTTTTCTCCATTATAAGAAAAGAGTGCCTATTTTGTCATAAATAAGTAACTTCTTTAATTAGAAACCATCGACCCCTTACCAAAGACGATCAAATGCAACTAAGCTACTTTTTTTTCAACCATTTTTTTAGCAAGAGGTATCATTAATGTCAATATTGAGATATAGCAAAATTTTATACGAAATAACAAACCAATTTGTCATTACAAATACAAAACAAGCAACAATATATTACAACCAATACTATCAACAGTACAAAGCACAAAGATACTCAAATCAAATCCTAATTAGGATTAATATGTACAACCAAAATTGCCAGGGATAACAAATGCTAAGATAGACCCTATGCCGATATACAATGAGTATCATGTTTGCATTAATTGGCAAAGTCCATAATCGAAGTAGCTTGTAAGAGCTTCATAGCCAGGTTTACTACAATCCACCATCAACCTACAGAGTCCAATGGAAAAAAAAATTATTAAACAGAAATTTACATTGGTAGTTAGATAAATTAAACCTGCATTAGCCTACATATATCAACTAAGACATTGATCCTCATATTGTTGCATGAAAAGAAATGAAAATGAGGGACTTTTAGAAGAAATGCTAAGGATCACTTTTATTAACCACAAGTACAAAATGTGAACTGAATTTCAAACTACAAGTTGGTAGCATGTACTTAAGATGAAGAAATCATTATGACCCCAATTGACATGAAACCAATTGTAAAGTAACGCCAAGGCTGTTTCCTTTAACACAAAAATAGTAAATGCATTCACCCATTGTAGCTCATTCAAAATTGAGAAGTAGCTAAGCAAGCGTAACATTCGGACTTGGAAAGCATGAAATGAACTTGGAAAAAGGAATTAGATTTTACGGCCAACAAGGCTTCCAAGGTGCAAATAGCCAATGAGATCCTTTTTTTCTAATCCTTATTATTTTTGTCCAGTATGTTCACTTAAAAGAAAACTATATTCTATTTACTAGATCTTTAGTTAAGAAATAAACAAAAAATTAAATCATCAAAAAGCAAAAAGACCAAAGGCATTAAAACTTGCACAAACATTCAGGAGGAGGAGAAGTTATCACCTAAGAGAATCACATGCAGCGCAATGAAAGCATTAGAATTAGCCCAAAGGAAGGGAAAAAATATGCTTCACGAATGGTCCTACAACACCGAAACACAAAACAATAGATAATGATGAACCACCACTAACCAGTCCAAAGACAAGCAAAATCACTTACACCATCAATCCTAATCACCAACCGGAGTAGAAAATCATCCAAAATTTCAGTTAAGTCACCGAATAAATAAGGCTTAAATCTTAGAACACGTCATAATCAGTGTTTAGCATTCAAAAATTGTGTAAGATACAGGGCGTTTGGGACAACAAAAGGGGACAATTAGGGCTGGGCAACGAGAGGTACGGAGGAATGGAAGCGAGAGTGGTAAAGAGAGGAGATTGAACAATACGACAAAGCAGGGGAAAAATCAAATCGTGGAAGGAAGAATTCTAGTATGAAAATATGTTGGAAACTACCTGAAATCTTAGATCTGAAATTTTGACAGGCCGTTTTCATTTTGCCTTCCAGTAAGACCCCTTTCTCTACTCCAACTGAGATGCCCATTCACTCTAATCCATTGAAGTAGAAGCCTACAATTTCAAAAAATTTATCTTGCGATTGTTAAATTGACCAAAAATGCAAGAAAAAAGCAATTGACAAAACAGAGATGAAAATAACATATTTGCTTAAAAAACCTACACCATCGCTTTTCCTTGAAGTCGCCATTGCATCGGAAGGGTCTTTAAAGTGTGTCCATGATTGTATAAATTCAGATTTGGATGCTAGAGAGGAAGAGGGGAACCATATGTCTACGGGAAACTGAAATTGATAGAGAGGGAAAGAGAGATAGAAGGAGAAAGGTGCAGGGGAGGTTGCGATTGAACTTTCAAGGGCTCTGATCTGATAACAATATTTGGGAAAGTAGCCTTGCAAGTATGGAAGGCTTGGAATTCATGTGGTGCTACGCTTGACAAGTGTTGTGCCAGGAATGGTTGAAAAATTTTCAATGCGCAGCTCTGCTAAAAATTGGAAAGGAGCAAAATTTTAAAATTTTCACAAAAAAAGCACCCTTGATTTCTCACCAATAACATAGAAACTTTGGCCCACTAGAATCAGTATTTGGAGGGAAGCTTTCCCGCACTCCTTTTGGCAAGAATTTTAAGCGAGAAAAGTCCTTGCCCTCGCAGAGTATATGATGGCTCCAATTTTTGGTGAGGTATTGACCTTTTTCTTGCTATAAGCCTCTTAATAGCGTCAAGCTTTCTAGTATATGATGGCTCCAATTTTTGGTGAGGTATTGACCTTTTTCTTGCTATAAGCCTCTTAATAGCGTCAAGCTTTCTACTTCTTGCTAAAGTTGTTGTCGCTAATACCCTTTTTTGTTGTAGTGAACGGAGGAAAGTCATAAAGAACTGGTATTTTATTGAAAAATATATTTATTTTTTCATCCGATAAATAAATTTATTTATGAAAAAATGGGTACTCTGTTCTTATAATAGAGGAAAACTATAAAGAGCTGGTGCTTTATTGAAAAATGGGTTCATTTTTATTTTATTCGATAAATAATTTTTTTTTAGAAAAATGGGTACTATATTCTTATAATGGAGGAAAGTCATAAAGAACTGATTTTTTATTGAAAAAAGAATTTATTTTTATTTTATCCGATAAACAAATTTGTTTATGGCAAAATGGATACTCTTTTCTTATAAGGGAGGAAAGCCATAAAGAGCTGATGTTTTATTGAGAAACGGGTTTATTTTTATTTTTTTGATAAATAAATTTTTTTATTCGATAAATAAATTTGTTTATGGCAAAATGGGTACATGGTTCTTATAATAGAGGAAAGACATAAAGAGTTAGGATTTTATTGAAAAACGGGTTTATTTCTATTTTATCCGATAAATAATTTTTTTTTAGGAATAGGGGTACTCTGTTCTTATAATGGAGAAAAGCCATAAAGAGTTGATTTTTTATTGGAAAGCGGGTTTATTACAATTTTATTCCAGCCAACTGTGACCCATTTTTCCACTAACCTAAGTTAGACAAACTAAATCATTGAGTTCGTTAACCACAGTCAAAATTACACAGAAGCAGCTGACTCAAATCACTCAATCCTTTATGGCTTATACCAAATCAATACTAGGAAGCTTATTTGAAATAACAATAAAATATTTTATAAATGATTAAAACTTAGTACATTAGTTAGTAAGTACTCGTAACATACTTGTATAATGCATGATTATATGTATAATTTAATATTCTTTTGCACTTATATATTTTAAAATATTGTGTGAAAAATATTTTGACCTTTCACATAACCTTAGAAAATAATAAAATTTTATCGTATTATAAAATAATAATTTTATCTTATTATATTCATAGGTGTTAAATTATAAAAATTGTGATATAGAAACAAGTGATATTCTACATGTAACTAGGAAGATTTGTTGTTATTGTTATCCAAACTTTCAAACTTTTAAAAAATTTAAAATGATCACAAACTTATGATAAGACAAAATTTTATTACATATTTTACAAAACCACTTTTCATAGTATTTTAAAATATATAAATACAGAAAAATGTTAAATTATACCTATAATCATTTATTATACAGGTATATTATGAGTACTTACTAACTAAGGTTTATCCCCACATTTGTATAGTTTGTTGTGACAACCAGGTTTATCCCCACATTTGTTTGAGTTTTGATTACAATGGATATAACCTATTCCCTCCAAACCCCAAATTTTGAATTATAACATTCAACCAAAACATGCTCAAACTCTCAAGCTCGGTCATACAAGGACAGCTAGTGTGAATATCCGTGCTACGCACGGCGCTTACATTATTAAAATAAATTAAAAGATTATACCATTTTAATTTGAAAAAAGTTAAAAAAATTATACCAACATAATTAAAATTTAAGATTTGTCTAACAATAGTTCAAAGTATGACAAAAACTGTAAATCATTCAAGAATTGTGTTTTTGCGGAAGATGCATCTTAAAATAATAATATTAATTTATATTAGAAAATGAATGATATATGGATAGAAATAAATATAATTGCATTTTTTTATTTTAAAATGAAATACTTACCAACATTATGCATTCGATTTGATAATCTTGTACAAAGGTGCGAACATTTTTTACACCAATCAACCTTTAGTATGAAATTTAATATTAGTAGTTTAATTAATTCTATTGAATTTTGAAGAATTCGTACTACAAAAAAAGTTCAGCAAGACTTGTATTTTTTTTGAAGTGATTTGTTGAATCTTTTTAAAATATTTCATTGGGATCACTATGGTGTGAGATTTGCTTTGTGATCAATTTTTTTTTTTCTTTGTAATTTTGCAGGTTTGAAATTAAGATGCCATTGAAA
>NC_040042.1:6140250-6214535 GCF_003713205.1 Coffea eugenioides | reverse complement strand
ACCAATTGACCAATCGAAGGCAGACTCGGATATTCATCCCACTGACTAAGTGAAACCAGGCTCGGGCATTCATCCCACTGACCTTTCGAGTTTACAGGTTCCAACTCATAGCGGAATAACTGTAGTTGAGTATTTGGTGTCTACGTCTTTGTCTCAAATTTTTTCGAAACTCAGACAAAGAGGGGCAAGCTGTAGACACCAAATTTAGCTTCATTTATCATTTATTTATTTTTATTGATATTTATCCAGGTTTGACTTATTTATCTAATGGTTTTTGTTTTTAGACATTTTTATTTTATTTATTTTATTTATTTATTATTCTTACTTTTATAGATTAAATAATGATTATTAAATGATTTTTGTTCATTAGTCTCTTAATTTTATTAGAATTTGTCGAAAAAAATTTTTGTTCACAAAAAAAAATATATATACCTTAATTTTTTAGATTCAATTATAGGATTTTGTTGCAATTATAAGTTAACATTGTTTGTTCACTTAAATTAAATGTTAGTTCATAAAAAAAAAAAAGAGACTCACGCGCGTGTGCTAGGCACGCTCGCTGCTTCTCCGTGATATCATATTAGCAGAAAATAAAGTCGCAAGTTGGCAGCTGCATTTTTTCAGCTGTTTTCCTTATTTTTTTTAGCTCCCTTCGATCATGTTAGTACTATTACACCTGGCTTTCATCGACAAGCCCGAAAATAATTTAGAAGTTGAGGCCAATCCGATGGCTGAGAGAGAAACGGTGGCCTGAAGCTATTTATGAACCATCGAGATGAGGTTTTTAGGGATAGAGTCTGGCATAAAAAGGGAGCTAAGGGTTTAGAGGTTTGAGAGGAAGGAGTGACGGCTGAAACAGAGGGCAGAGGGAGAGTGAAAAGGGTGAGCGAGAGAGCGAAGAAGAACGGGAAAGAAAGCTGAGCGAGAGATAGAAAGACCGAGGAAAAGGGGACCAAGAGAGGAAAAACAAAGGGAAACCGAGAGGAACCGACAGAATAGCAACGGGGTGGGTTGAGCGGCTGAGTCATCATCATTGTTTTTCTATTGGCGTTCCTTTGAAGATCCGGCAGAGCCATCTGAGCCTTCTTCTTGGTCATTCCACGCCTTATTTCGTGTTTTTAAGGTAAGACCCTTATCTTTCATGGTCAAAAGCTATTTTCTTTAGTTGACGATTGCTCCCTTTTGTTGTCTACTGGTTCTATTTTTGCTTCCCTGACTAGTTGATGGTTCTCTGCTGATAAAGTTATGCTATTTGGAGCTTACGTGAATAAATCAGTAGGTCTCATTTGAATTATACTGCATGATTGTGTTTTGGCCGAACAAAAAATTGCAGAAAGTTTGCAGCTTTGATTGTTCTGTGTTTAGAATCTTTTAGCAGGTCTAAATCCAGAGTTGGGATTTGTTTGGATTGGGTTTTGAGTGACTGAATCTCAGGGTTTTCTTTGGGGTTGGTTACTTTCATTTCGCTGTCTTTCATGTCAGATTAATGCTTGGCATGTGCTTGTCAGAGATAATCACTAAAAATTCGAAGTTTTTCATTAGTTACCAAAGTTTTTTGTGGTTGAACGAGGAAAAAGCTGCCAGTTTTTGTGCGCTATTGAGTGGGATTTTCGTGAACATGTTTACCTCGTTTTATTCCTCGGCATCTTCGACTTGTTTTCGTAGTTAAGTTGCATTGCTGCGTTTGATAGAAATAGGAGGAATATTGGATGATCATGTCGCCTGGATTTTGGATTGCCTTGCGTCCAGATTGGCGCACAAAATTCTGGATAGATCCTTCTCCTTCCTTTTACTTGTTCTGGTTCAGGCTTCATTTGAAGTGTTTGGTTAATGGGTATACTATGTATGCATTCACCTAGAGCTGTCTTCTTGCTTGTCCAATCGCATGACTGCATCTTTCGGGTAAAGCTGCTGAAGCTTAAAGCTTCGTCAGTCGCCACAAGAAAGAAGGAAGTAGAAAGTCTTCCTGATTTGCATGACTTTTATTCAAGTTTGTATTGAAGTCTATTAGCAGGTTGGTGATTGTTTCATCATTTTAGCCACTGGCCCTTCAAGTGCATGGAGTGAAGAGAGGATTCTCGCTGTTTCTTGCACTTCATTTTGCATTTTACAGTCCGAATCTATCTTGTTCTTGTAATACTCCATCTAACACCTTCAGCTTCATGTCTGTTTCTGCATGTGAAGAGGGTTGAATTTCATTTCTGTTGAGCTGAGTTATTGCAGCAATATATACAGAACCTTTTCTTTCCTTGTTTTTCTGGTCGAGTCTTGGTAGATGTTCAAGTCACATTGGCTGCGTTTGTGACTGGAAGTTGTGAAGTTTCAAAGCTTCATGATTTTATCACTCTTGCTGTGACCTGTTGTCTCTTGGTGTTCGGATTGTGTTGTCCATATGCCAGTTAAGAACATGATCAAAGTTGAATTGCTGCAAAACCGTGAGTTCCATGATTAGCTGGAATCATTGTTGTCAAGATGTTGCCACGGTTCGCAACTCCTGAAGTCCACATTCCTGTTCTTCATGCTTTCATGTCTCGCATTTATAGCATCAAAGTTTATCAGTTGGTGAATGATTGTTTCATCATGATCAGATTCTAGTTTTTCAAGGGCATAAAAATATTTGGCTGCACCTTTGTTTTGCTGTTATGAAAACCACTGCTGCACTTTTTCTTCTTCCTTATTTTGCTGTTTACTTTTTATCCTTGATGGTCAGCTCCATTTCTTTGTTTCAATCCTGCAATGAAGTTGCATGTTTAGTCGATGATGGATAGGTAGAATCCTGGTATTTGATAAACCTGTTTGCATGATGAAACGGATGGAGTCGCGGCTGGAAAATTGCTGCAAGCTTGGAAACAAAAGGCAGCAAGCTTCATTTTTTTAGTTGCAGAAGTTTAAGCCTTCTACGTAGTTGCATGCATGAACAAGAAGGGAAAATTACACTTTAATCCCCTTAGCTTCTACTTATGCTGCACAAGCCCAATTATGTTCCATTTTCTTGCAATTAGGTCCTAAAATAATTGCAATATGAACCATTACTTGACCTTTTCATCACTTATGGGCCTTTGAAGTTTTCCAAAATATTTTAATTGGACTTGAGTGATTGATTCATTTTTGCAATTGGCCTCTTTAACTTCTTTAATGGTTTCAATTGGGTCCTTGTTGGTTTCAACTTGATGAATATGAGTTGTTTAGTTTATTTGAATGGTTTGAATGATTCAATTTCATGCTCATCCCCATTTCATGTGATTATTTCTTGATTAAAATGATGCCTTGACTCTTTTATTATTTTGGAGGGTAAATAAGTGATTTCACTCCGTTAGAGCTCCAACTTCAAGGGAGGTAATCTCTATCTCCTTGATTTCATTTTCCAATGTGCTCCTATGTGTTTTTTCGTGAATTTTGCATGTTTTATTGCGTGTTTGTTTATTTTATTTTTGTCTACATTGTTTGTTTTTTAATCACATTTTCTTCTAATGTAATTATTTGGAGGCATTTAAATGCCAAATTGTAATAGTTAGGTTTATTTTATTTTATTTATTTTCATTTCCCCCGTTAGATTGTAGTAGGCCCCCCCTCAAATGTAATAGCTAGGGTTTTATTCGCTTTCTTTTTGCTTTGTGTGATTTGCATGCGTATGTGCTATGTGTTTAATTGCTTTCTTAGGGTTTGGCATCTAGATATGCATGCTTATGTGTTATGTGTTATGTGAATTACGTGCTCACATGTCTACTTGCTTTAATTATGCACATTACTTATTTATGTGTATGATGGATGCAAATGCACGTAATCGTGGCTAGTCCAATGCTAGTCATGGTTGTCCCCTCGAGCTCTTGCAAGTCCAATGCTTGTGAGAGAGCGTAGATGTGGGTTAGTCCAACGCTAGCCCTTAGGAGCCCTTCGCGCGTTAGATCATGATTGTGTGATCACTTCATCTAATGCATATCTTTACTTTTTAGCGCCTCTTTCACCATATCGCATGACACTTCCCTTATATATGTATACCTCGTCCCCCATATTTTCCCTTATATGTATATTACTTGCCCTTTTTGTGTGAAACATGACATTAGACTTGCATTTCATATAAACATTAGAATTAGGTTAAATCATTTGCTTGATTAGATTAGGGATACCCTTTAGGTATGAGATATGGACGAGTTTGGCTTTTTAGCCTTAGCACGCTCGTATTCCCTCTATTAAAAGGAAAATTGAGTCACGAACATTAGTCCCCCGTACCCGACATGATGCATTCCTTTAAGACATGTATATTTCTATAATTATTTTATCCTTTTCCTCTTCTTAGAGTCTCATATTTTTGCATAATTCGTGACTTCTCCAAAGAGTCATTATTAGGCGTTACAATTGAAGTGATTGGTACCATTCGAGCTTTGAAGAGAAATTTTGCCCCCCGATACCCCTTAGGTCTAGGGTTTGCGTCCATATAGTACATCCAAATGTGATAAATTTTTTGGTTAAAACAAGAAAATCTTTGACTAAATGACGCAACTAGCCTTGGTTAGGTCGAAGGAGTGCCTTAGATTTTTATCCTTGCCTTCCCCTTCGTCAAATGTGACTCCCGAACCTTTCCTTTGATTTTCATAGACTAGGAGTCGTTTAAAAGGGGTTTTTCCTACTTTTTCCTTTGAAAACTCATTTTTGGTGACTTGGTACACCTTAACTCAATATCAAGTGGCGACTCCGATTTTTATTTCAAAACCCCTTTTAAACTTATTTTGGGTCAAAATCGTCGCATTTCAAAGTCTCATTTAGGCCCATTTCACTTTCTTTACATTTTCTTTTAAATCAAAAATTCCTTTTTTCAAATCAAATTGAAATTCACTTTTTAAACCATTTATTTATTTTTCTTATAAAAAATGGGGCGCGACAGCGACTCTTGCAAAGCATTTTTAATTGGAACCACAGGCATTGAGTCAACAACCACGGCCATAATATCTGATAAGCGATGTAAAAAAGTAATGAGTTAGATGTTCAATCAAAGTTCTGGTATTGATTACAATAGAACTGATCAGAAGCAGAATTCATACTAACCAACAGTTTGAGACTTTGAATCAGCATAGCTGGCTAAGTCTTTAAAGCTTATAGGAGCGAACTCGGACGGCAAAACAACGCTCCCCTGTTCATTCAGCGCCTCAACAACAATTTGTGTGCTTATTACCCATTGCATCGTAAGGCCATTAGTTTGATATCGTTCCTCAATTTCTCTGACATCAGCATTTGATATCAGATACTTCTTAAAACATGGAGTTTTGGCCCCATCTTTTCAATAGCAGCATTAAACATAATTCCCTCAACTCTGGATCCCTGGTATTACATTCAAAAGAATATGTTAACTCCATAGGACATCTTAGTTAAGCAAAAATATAGGCCAAACAATGCATTACAAAGTGTGGTTCATACCTGTTTATCAGCAAAAACAAACTTCTGGTATCTTGTGGGAGACTTTTGTGAAGAAGCAACGTGCATTTTTTCCTGAACAGTAACGTGGGCTGACCATCCTCTCATTCTTAGTTTGGTATCAGCAATGCAAAGCAGATTCACCATTCTAGTAAAAAGGAAAAGTTTTAAGTAAGTATCGATCAGACAGTGAAATAATAGAACCGATGAGGAAAACAAAAACTAGAAATAGAGCATTTAAGGGAATAAAATGACAAATGGAAAAAACAAACCAGAAATAAAAGCTACTGTTTAGCTAATGTAAGAACTTCATCAAAGACCACATTCCTAGTTTTGCATTCAGTGACTACGTCACGATACGTTGCTGGTACTATTAGGACTTTAACTGCAGATGAGCTTTTTGCACGGGAAAGGGCAACGTATAGTTGTCCGTGAGAGAAAACAGGTTCACGGAAGTAAATCCCTACATAATCCAAAGTCTGTCCCTGAGACTTGTTAATCGTCATGGCAAAACATAATTTGACAGGAAATTGAGTTCTTTTAAAGGGGATGCCATTCTTTTCGCTGTCAGAAGTTTGGAGAGGAATCTTTGGCAAGAAAACTCTTTTACTGCGGTGCTGACCCATTGCTATTTCTACACAAATAGTGTTGTGCCGAAGCTCTCGACATATAAGTCTGGTGCCATTACAAAGGCCTTCCATTGGGTTTAGGTTTCTGAGAAGAATAACTGGACAGTTCTCCTTTAAGATCAACTTATAAGGAGGTAACCCCTTTGGACTTAAAGAATTGAGAAAGTCTTCATAGTCGCCTTGATCTTTTTCGTTTAGAGTTCTATCAAAACTTATATAAACATGCGGATCTTTAGGAAACCTATCAATAATAATCTGGTTAACATCATCAACAGCATTGTTTGTTGCTAATAGAATACACCGATTAATCATCTGATATGGATTTGAAGAACAGATGTTTAGATCACCAAAAATAGATTCTATTAACCTGGTGATTAAAACACAAAGTCAGAACAAGATACCGAAGGCCAATTAAAAGTAACCGATCACATAATTAAATGATATAGTAACACTATACAGAATAAATATAGTCACCTGTTAAGAGAAGCTTCCTTTCCATCATAAGGGATAATCATATCCTTACATAAAGATATTGTGCCGTCTTCGTCTTCTGGTTCACGGCCCTTACCTATCCGTAGTAAGAATTCAGAGAAAGCACGATCCATAACAGCCCTCATATTTTCAGTTAAAGTAATTTTCTGCAAAGCAGTCCAGAGATGCGAGTTGACAAAACTTGATTGCACCAAAACATCTCTTGTTGCATCTCGAATCACAGGGAGGGTCTGCCTGAAATCACCTCTGAAAACCACTACCTTGCCACCAAAAGGATCGTCGCATTCCATTATATCTCTAAGAAGCATATCAAATGCTTCGATTGTTTCCTTCTTAGCCATTGAAGCTTCATCCCATAATATAAGTTTGGCCTCTATAAGCAACTTAGCAATAGAACTTTGTTTACTAACTTGGCAAACCTTAGTTTCAGATATGTCTAAAGGGATCTTAAAGCGTGAATGTGCAGTCCTTCCACCAGGAAGAATAGAGGCAGCAACACCGGACGATGCTACAGCAATGGCTATATAACCTTGAGAACGTAATGTAGCAAGGATTGATCGATAAAGAAAAGTTTTCCCCGTCCCACTAGGCCCGTCGATGAAAAAACTTTGGGCTTTCGTCGAGAAGACCTGTGTCATGATGGAGTCATAGGCACATTTCTGACCTGCATTAAATTTTGAAGACATTAGCGGATCCTCCTCTGCGAACTGAACACTTCTCTCAGTTTCAATTTCTTTTGTAATCCGCCGATCCAACGTAACACCAAGGTAATCAGAAACCAAGTGAAAATCATTTACACTTTTGCCCATCTGGTCCAAATACTTGCTGAGCTCCTGAAGAGCCAACATTCTGGTGTAATCAGAATTATATCCAGTGAGTGAACTATTTTTTCGATAATCCCTTGATAGTTCAGTCTCATAATTTTCCCACAAGTATTTGGGATTTGATGGGGAGCAGAAAGCTAGCAGCACAGCAAACAAGTTTCTGAGTGAAGAAGGCATCTGAAAAGTAGCAGCCTCATCAAGGGTGTCTTCGATATATGTATCTGATTGTAACAGTCCCATCTGGAAAGCAGCTTCTCTGTAGGAATTCATACGGATACCATTAACAGTCAGCAAGTGGTCGAATGAAGTAGGTGCACAGACATAAGACCAAAGTAACCTCAAGAAATATCTCTCTCCTTCTGCTGGCCTAACAGTCACCAATCGCCCAACAACTTTTCGCCGTTTTCTTTGAGACCAACGCCTCTTGGCTGCCTTCCATACAAAAAAACTCAGGAAACTGTTTATAAAGCAGCTTGAGTTTCTGAGTTTACTTATTTGTTTGATTCATATAAAAGAACTCAATCAGCATTGTCTTTGAAAAGTCAACATCAGCAACTAAATCAGCAAGATTGGTTTTTCTGTGAAAAGAAACCATTTGCTCTCCAGGCAAATGGGCCTGTAATGCGTAGACGCTTGGGGTCATTTCATTTAAAGTAAACCGGAATATGCGCCAAAAAGTTTCTATAGCAGCGACCCATCGTCCAGACTGGAAGTCTAAAATCTCATCAACATCTTCAAAGGTAGCGTCAGAGTGGATATAAAAGCTCACGCGATTATGTCCTTTATAAACATATTTGTACAGATACTTAACCAAATTAACAGTGGAACAGATTTCCACATTCAAGTGGCAGTCAAACAATGCTAGAAGGTACGGATTGTATGGAACAACCCATCTATTATCCAGCAAATGATCCCTTACTCTTACACAATGACCATTCATCCTTCTCCTATAGTGAGGATAACCATCCTCTGTATAAGTTGTGTAGTCACTGAAACTCTTTGGATAATGGTTCTTGCACACTCCATTTTTCATACAAACATTATCTTTTTTTAACGAACCACATGGACCGTGCAAATGTGGTTGCTTAGCAGGATCAGGTATTTCAGCCGAAACTATCATGTCATAAGCTTCAGGATTGAGGGGCTTATATTTTGGCTTTAAAATAATCAACATATGAGCATGAGGAAGTCCTCTCTTTTGAAACTCAATCACATACACACAGGTAGCAACTTCACCAAATATTTTCTTTTTTGTGATTTCAGCTTTTAATAATTCCAACTTTGCTCTAAACACTCTTGAAACTAAATCAGGTCTATCCTCAGCTTCTTCTCCATATTTTATATTGTCCTGTATTTCCTTCCACATCCTATTGCAAGTCATGGTAATGAATATGTCAGATTTACCATACCTCTAGACCAAAGACATAGCATCTATATACCTCCACCTCATGTTTCTTGGACCACCAATAAAGGAAGATGGAAGGTAAACTCTTCGACCAACCTTACTACCTTCAGTTTGACCAGAAGAGATGCTATTTGTTACACCTTTAAGAATTTCAGTTCTAATTTCTTTTGTTTTTTCCAATGGAATTCAAGCCTAGAGGTCTCGATCTTAACATAAATATCAACGGCGAACTGTTGCAATAGTCTCCCTGTGTGCAAGAGCATTGACCTATCATCGTCTCTAATCTGCAATTTGTAGCAATAATACTCTCGAACAGAAACAGTTTCATGTTTTTTCTTTCCCTCCTCAACAACTAGAAGAACAAAAAACAAAAGCTAAGAAATTCAATATTTTTAAAAACCAATTAGCCATCGAAGAAAATGTATACTGGCAGGACAAGTTTAAAAGACTTTTAAACAAGACATGAGGATAAACTTAAAAGAGTAAATAACAATCAACAAGAACGGCAACAAAAAATGAGCAGAATTAAGTGAAATTCTTCTCTTGAAGGAAAAACTGAATATAGGACAGCAAAACAAAGAATGATCATCAGAAATAAAGATACCTTCGTTTTCCCTTTGAATAAGACCAATGGTTGTTCCTATTTCAGTAGCATCAACAAGTCCACCATCATCAGTTTCCTCCTTCTTTCTTTTATCAGCAGTGGTGTTTTTTGGAATACCATAGTGCCAGCCAAATTCATCTCGAGGAAACAATAGCGGATACTGCAGAGAATCGTAGCATGCAAAATAGTGTTGGATTCTATGGCTTGTATTTGCATGAGTATAAACTTGTATGTGGGCGCCCTTGTCTAAGGCTTCATTATCAGTTTCTGTCCATATCGCAGCAACTTCTGAAGATGTTGGCATGTTATATAAATGCTGATCAAGGCCTGGATTGGAATTAAGAAATATACTATGGTCATCCAGATTAGGAAGCTCTCTTAACGACTTGAAAACCTTTGTATAAGGATTCTGTTTAATAATACCCATTAGGAGCTTAAGAGTGCTGTCACCTAATCTTGGAGAAGTGTCAAGTCTCTTCGACAATTCTTCCTTTTGATCATAGAAGTATAGCTGGATACCAGTAGGAGGATGGCCATTTGGTTTCAGACTATTCAGAAGGTGGTAAATTTGGCCTTCTACACGAAAAGTGTAAACTCCCTTAGTATTCTTGGTCAGATTCTTATCATATTTTGCAGCAAAAGTGGTAAAGGCAAGGTTATTATTGTATGTGCGGACATTCTTGCGGAAATGAACACAGTCCTCATCTGTACCAGAATAGAGGCGGAAAAGGTCATAAGGCATCACAGGATGAACAATAGAAATCGCACCACCTGAACAGCAAAAGTTTGAAGGTTCCAAATGGAATCTCTTAGCACCACAGTGTTGACACATTAGCGCATCAGGGAGGACCAATGTTTCAGTTAGAATCTGTTTCAAGCGAGAAAAACTGGTTTTTTTGGTCCTTCGACGCTTACCTAACAACATACAAAACCAGATACTAATCAAATTCAAGGAGGGGAAAAATGAAAAATAATGTGACCTGTAGCACTTCAAGGTACAGCTAGAGTAAAATATATACTAAAACTAACCGCTGTTCTCGAGTCGTGTGGCAACAAGAATCTGTTGGCTGCCGCTCTGTTTAGAGGAATCAGATGGTTCAACGTTGATGATACAAGTTCCTTCTTCTACTAGAGAGTTATTATAAACTAGAACAACAAGTTTATCAGAAAAACTCATAAGAACAAAAAACATTTATAAAAGAGGAATTCAAATAAATAAGCAAACGGTTGTTAAGAAACATAGTTCAAACTGAGCATCGCACCTTCAGACACACAAGACTGCCCAGTCGTAGTAGCTAAAAAAGATGGCGCATCAGCTAAAGGCAAAGAAGAGGATGATGACTGTAGTTTCGTCGCCATGCTATCAAACAAATCAGCTAATTCAGTGTTGTCAGGAATGGTCTTTGGTGCAGAGCTGCATGTATCAGGTACAGGAGCATTCAGAACATGCTCTGATGGAGACTTCCTAGTAGAGGACCTATAGTTTTTTCGACAACGTTTAACTCTGGGAACATTGCATACAGGAGTAGGAGCTTCGAGTGGCACAACCTTTTCCATTTTTTTCGCAGCATATAACTCTCTCCTACGCTGGCGAAATCTTTTTTTCTGTTCTTCTGGCATAGCTGAATAGTTAGATTGCTCAGCAATATGCACGTTATCTGCCTTTTTTCTAGCATACCGCTCCCGTCTTCGCTACAATAACTCATCCTTTTTCTCTTTTGGCATATTAGCATAATGCATTCGCCTAATGGTATTGTGGTCCATGAAAAAACTTACTATAGTATTTCATACAGTAAGGCAAAAGATTAGAGGGTAGCTATTTTGAGCCCATGAGAGAAACATGCTCTAGCATTGCATATATTTAGGTAAAAGATAAAAGGCTAGCTATTTTGAACCCAACAGCTAGCAAAATAAATGCATAAACAGAAGCATATAAATGCACAAATAGAAGCATCTCCACCTAAACAGAACAAGGAAAAAGCCAACTGGGCAGGTAACACTCAAAATAACACAACATCAGTTGAGCCTAAGGCATGGAAAGAGAGAAATGAACTAATGCACTTAATCAGAAACATGCATATGCAGAAAACGGTAAGCAAGCATATTTCTACTCAACAATACCTGACAGCTTTCAAGGGATGGAAAAAAGTACAAGAAGGCGATAAAAGGTAAGTCACAGTAGAACTTCAAGATTACTTGAGCTACCAGGAGCTCTCTGACATGGAAAAAAGAGAAAAGAAGCAAATGAGAAAAGAAAAAGCATAAGCTGGCAAGCGATTAACCTCATGTCTAGAAATAAACACACATATCAGGGACATTATTATGGCTAAGCAAAGCAAGGAAATAGACTGATTAACCATTCAATGGTTTAGTTTAAAAAAAACCAAGAAAAAGCCCAGCTATGGCATGTAAAAAGATGCATACAATAGATACAATAGTTCCAGGTAGTGGCGGCTAACCACAAAGGCAACAATACCAGAGATATTTTCATCTATAATAAACCAAGAAAAAGGCTTAGCATGGCAGTTCTCATAACCAACAAATAGGTTACTTAACTATGCAATGGCTTAGGGGGAGAAAACAAGAAGAACCTCAGCTATGACATGTAAAAAGCTCCAAACAGAACAACCTAGCTAGAAGTAGATATGTAAGACAATGAAAGAACAAAGATTAGGGGCTCATTGTGAGAGTCGTAGGGCATAAAACAACCTAAGAAAATATGGAAAAACATGGAACAAGCAAAACAGGAAACGATGTGGCAAAAAAATCAGGAAAATATGAACAGAGTATATGCAACAGCTCCAGATATATGTGGGTAACAACAAAGATGGCAATACCAGATATATTCTCATGCATATTCAATACAAAATGAACAGAGACATACCAGTATCTTAGGGAGGATAAATATATCCCTGAGGCAGAAGAAAAGAGATGAATGTGCAGAACTCTAGTTAGTATTAGCAGGTAACTACCAGTATCAGTAGAGATATTTTCAAGCATACTCAATAGAAAATGAACAGAGACGTACTAGTATTATAAAGAAGATACGTATATTCTTGAGGCAAAAGAAAAGAGATAAATCTGCAGGATTCTAGTTTTCACAACTAATTGCAATGTATGACCTAGATAAGAAAAAGAAAGTTTAAAAGAGCTGTTGATAGCCTAACAATATCTTCCGGACCACGTCAGAGGCAAACAATAAAATAACAGCATCAGCAGGCAAGTACTAACTAAAGTCCATGTTCCAGGCTATTAAATGGCTTAGTAACCAAAAGAAGGGGACATAGATGCAGCATTCAGTAAAGAACAGAGTGCTTTACAGGAAAAAGCTGCCTAATAGCCAGAGATTCAAGATACAGAACCTGCATAAGATAGACAATAAGCATTAGTCCCCTCAGATTTCTTTTTATTTTTTTTTTTGCTTGATACATAGCCGGACATTGCTTGTAAAGCAAACAAACTTTTACATGGTCATAGGTGTTTTTGTCTTTCTCTAATGCTTTCTTATGAAATTAAGATGAGTAGCTTATCAACTTAAAGCTTCTTTAGCCAGTTTATCGTCTTCAGCTCAATAGTTTCTTTTCAGAAGGCAGTTTATGAAAAAGGATTGTGTTTGACCTCTTTTCCTCCTGATTTTTTTATCAAGGAACCAAAGTCAATCAGTTTAGCTTCCTGAAGAGTGTTGATAAGCTCATTTGTCACAGCTTAGTAGTTTGTGCTTTTGATTTGGCTAACCAGGGAAATATTAAGTAGTGTAGAGTTCAGATTCTTATTTGCTGCCAAATCTTTGTCTGGGAACAAATAAATTGCTTGGAGATGGAAATTCACAAAGGATATCAAGACAGAAAAGGGAAATACTGCACGTTGCTTGATTACACCAATATTTTTTTGATTGAAATATATCCAAATTGTTCAATAACAAAACAGAAAGCGGGGAAAAAACACGGCCTAACACAACAGGTAGGCCATGAGAAACATAGCATGGATTAAGATCCAAATGTGCAGAATACCTAACCGCCTACAAACCAAACAACCAACGCCACGACAAATCCACCATGACTTGGCCTAACTGTAACAGGAAAAGAGAGTTTGATATAGCATAACCTATAATCCATACATCCAAAAGCAAAAAGAGAGGTATGCACTAAAATCTAAAAGGAATTTGGCAGCATTCGTTTCAATATCATTGACATCATAGGAAGCAACAATTGTATAGCGAGCACCCTTTGTAACCCTCATAGCATGGTCCGAATGTTTAAGATAGAACAACATTACTCTTCCCTTAAGCGCACGTGCCACACGATCAGTAAGATGTACATTCTGGTGACAAAGCAAAAGCAATGACTCATTCTCATAGCAAAAAAAATAGCAAACAACATTACACTTTAGAAACATATGTACAACAGGAAAACAGCAATACCTCCTGATCAGCCTGATATAAACGGTGAGAATTGATACCTATCAACTTCTCGGCCTCATCTCCCATGGCTATTGCATTGAGTGAACCAGTGTCATCCTTGATAGCAAGAGTCACACAAGCCCTTATAACACAAACGAATAAGCAATTCAGCTAACAAAAGAGGACTCAAACACAGGAAAAAACAATAGAAAAACATAGGAACAAATAAAAAAATATAACAGAGACCACCATAAGAACACCATACCTAGGGAAAGTATAAATGTCTCGGCTGCAATAGCGGCACATAATACGCCAATTCAAAGAAAAATTATTAGGAAGATAGCAATGTGGATAGGCTAGATACCATAGCCTATCCATCCTATACTCAAGAGAGACTGTGCTTTTTATCCAAGCAGTGCCTATGTCCTGTGGTGATTACTATACAAAGCAAGAGGGGAAAAGTTATGGGATACTCAAGGTGGATATGAAAATGTTTACCAAGAAAGACTATGATTCCAGCAAGAACATAATAGCAAACCCACAAACTTCGTTGCCTGAGCAATGAATGAGATCTGAAGCAATACACATGGATTAGCATAACTCCTCTCGTGGACCATTCGTGTGAGCTCTGAGTTATTAGCTTGAAACCTAAACAGATTACAGTAATTTGTTAAAGTAAAGTAATAGTAAAAAAAAAGGAAAAAATAAACAGAGAACAACAAACTGGAAAAAAAATAAAAGAGAATAAAACAGCAGACCATGCCCGGAGGTTCTCAGCTTCTTGCACAATTGGAGAAACCAATATCACAGACGAAGACTGAGTTGATAACGATAAATCTGGAAAGAGGATTAAGCGATCCAGAGAACAATGCTCAGACAAAACCAAATTTTAAATTTTAAAAATAGTATGGATAAAAGAAGAAAAGCTATTTATAACATAAAGAAGCTTACAGTTATTGGTAGTCACCCTAAGACGGACACATATCAAAACCGGATTCTGTGCAATATTAGCCACTATGTCACCCCTTCTACGGCTTCGAACTCATTCCAGAGGGTCAAAATAATAGGTCTAAACCTTAACATAGAAGAACATACAAAGATAACTCATTAGCAACCCAAATACAAAAGATAAACTTAATAAATAGAGGGGGAAGAAAAGCAAACACTTACTCATAGTTAACAATAACATAGTCGCGTGCGACGGATGGCCCTCCTTCAAACTACACCTCTCTAGCAGGAAAGGCACACAAAACAATTCCCATGACATCTATGAATCCACAAAAAAAAGATAAATTTAGAGAAAAACAAATGTATAGGCACAAAGAATTTAAGAACAGGAGGGAAAAGCAACCCAACAAAGTATAGAGTTACCTATGAAGTTTTCTATGTCGGCAACAGTATCGCATGAAGCAATAGAGCGCAGCCGAAAATAGCATGGGAGTTTTAGAGGTTCAATTTCGATCAATTCATCAATCACAGTTTCAGCAGTCAAAACCCAATAAAAGCGATAAGAACCAACACTCAAAGAAGAGTCAGGTATCTCATAAACACGAGCTCTTGATATGTGATACTTCTTAAACGGTACAAGAAGATTGCAAACACGATAAATGTTCTCATCAATCGTAAGTGCAGTCACCTTAACACCCTAAAATAGACAAAGCCACAATCAGCAAAAGAATTAAAGAAAAGTAAACAAGAAACAACACAAAACTGCACCTGAAAATTGAAAAAAACAAAGTATCGAAACTTCTTTGTTAGCTCACTGCCACAAGTTGTCTTCACGTGCGATGCCTCAATAAGTTGAACTTGAGATGTCCAACAAACCAGGCAAGCATTAACCTCAGGCAAACGCAACATCCCATCAGCATCCTCAGGTCACATAGTCTAAAGAAAAAGGCTAATCAGGTCCAATGGGAAAAAAAAAACACGGGAAAAGGGTCAAACCAAAAGAACACAAAATGATAGCATAAATACAGACATTCAAGCAAACAACGAGTTACTAAAAGCAGAACTAATTACTACATGAATACAGACATTCAAGCAAAATACGAGCTAATAAAAGTAGAACTAAAAGACAAACAGGAGAGCAGGCCACCAAGTATAATGGGAGGTTAAAACCTGCAGTTCAAAGGAATATAACAGGTTGACCTTGCCTAGCCTAGATGATGATGGACTGAATTGCTTCTCACCCCAACATTTTTAGATACTTTTCTCCCACCATACAGATACATACATACATATATATGGTGCATTAATGATTCATTTATCCAGACCTTCTATAACAGCTTATATAACTGACACATATTAACAGTAACAGCCATATCCAGGAAGATTCTGAATGTTCATCAATTTCCAAGATTTTACAACTTCAATCAGGAGAAGTCTTATAGGGAAAAAAACACAAATAGACAACAAAATCTCAAGCCTTCAAGGATTTTTTTTTTAACTCTAAACTACGCCTTAAAAAAAGAAGAAAAAATAAGAAAAAACACTCTATTACTCAATCAACAGGGCTAAGAGCACACAAAAAAGTTATATAACATATCAAACAAGACGGAAATCTGATAGAAACAAAGAAAAAATACAAGCTCGGAAAAGGATACATGCAACAAAAGAACAATTCACTGGGGAAAAAATTTAAAAGAACAACGAAGAGAGCACTGGGGGGAAAGAAGGAAAAAGCACAACAGCTAGGCACTACAGCAAACAGTAAAGGGAAAAAATAACTAGAAAAGAGAAAAACGTAAGAACCAAGAACAAGGGGAAAAATACCCAAGCAAAACACAAAACAAGCGTAAAAGGTAGTGCAAAAGAAAAAAACAATTCACCGGGAAAAAATGGAAAAGAACAACGAAGAGAGTACTGGAGGGAAAAAAAGGAAAAAATACAACAGCCAAGAACTACAGTAAACAGTAAAGGGAAAAAAAGAACGGGAAAAGGGAAAAATGTAAGAACAAAGAACAAGGGGAAAAACACCCAAGCAAAACACAAAACAAGCGTAAAAGGTAGCGCAAAAGAAAAAAGCATCTGACCCAATATGCAGAAAACACAGAGTCAATGAAGAAGCTAGCTTCGGGCTAGTAAAACCTCCGAGGGAAGAAAAAGAATAACAGGCAAAAAAATGGAGAAAAACAGAGCAACTAGATGAAAAGCTTCAACACCGAGGGATGAATCTCTCAGAAGCATAACCAACTTCACTCAGGTAATTACAAAAATAAGACTACACATTTGCTTGACTAAACCCCAGGGGAAAAAATATCAAAAAAAAAAAAGAACATAGGCAAGCCTTCAAGGGGGGAAAAGAGAATACCGGTGAAGAAATGAAGGAAAATAGAGCAGCCAGCCGGAAAAACTTCAGTGCCGGGGGATGAATCTCTTAGGAGCAAAACAACAACGTCATTTATCCTCCAAATGCATTCAAGTAATTAGGAATAATAAGGCTAAACAGTAGCTTGACTAAGCCCGGGGAAAAAAGATATCAAAAAAGAACACAGGTAAGCAGAACCAATAATGAACGGAGTTAATGCTGAACTAAGGGGGAAAAAAATAGCTGGAAGAGAAGTACCAAGGCGGATAATGGTTGGAGGGCAAGCAGCAAGGCTCAAATCCATTAATGCTCAGGCTGAAAGGCTGAAAAGGTAAAAGTATAAAAGTAAAAGTAGGACAGAATTATTCATGGCCGTTAGGTACACGAAGGCTAGTTGGATTAGTGAAATGGGAGCGGCCAAGGGCAGACAGCCTTTTTTTTTTTTTATGCACAGCAGTGGCGAACGTCATGGAACAAGACGACGAAACTAAAGTGCACCGGATAGAGCGAGCGAAAGGTAGCAAATTGAAATTGTGCGACACACTACCCAAACAGCGCCGTTGCACCTACCGGGAACCACGCACAATGCACGTGAGAGGACGACCAAAACGAAGCCAAACCAAAGAGGCCTTCGGCTCTTATCAACATAAGTAGATAAAGAGCCGAAGGCCTCTGATGACCTGGATTGGTTTTCGTCGTCCTCTCACGTGCCGCGCACGTGGATCATCCCATCTTTTTCGCGTGATGCGCTTCGTGTGTCCATTTTCTTTCTCGGCTTAGGGTTAGCCGCATAAAACACAAGAATCTCTCGGCCGCTTCTTTCTTCCGCCGTCTCTTCTCCAGATCTTTCCACCATCTTCGTTTCTCTCTCTCTGTTCCTTTAATCATCCTTTTCTTCCATATTTTTTTTCGTGCATTCTTGTTCTCGTCAGATCTTACCGTCTCTTCTTGTCAGATCTTGCATTTTTTTTTTTGAAAATAGACAACGAGTACACTATCTGTTCTTGTCGGATCTTTTTTTTTTGTTGCTTTTTTTCCCTTTTCTGATTGCTACTACTATTTTGTTGTTTATGAGGATTATGTTATTCTTTTTAATTTTTAGATTTTTTATTTCTGTAGCTTGGATGAGCCCGTGAGGTGGGGTTTCAAAGATTTCCACTTTATTGATGCAAGAATTGGATGTTGGGTACTAGCACTTGAAGATATATGCTTTAGATTGGTATTTCAATATTTCCTCCATTTCCCTCTTCTTCTTCTTTTTTTATTTTTTTTAACAAGCTCCTCTTTTCTGCAGATCCTTTTACGTGCGAGGTCTGATAGGAGTTTCTTCCGTCAGGTAATTTTTTTGTTCTTGTTTTTCTTGCAAATTCTATTTGTCTCTGTCTTTCAGTTTTGCTATATTTGTCATTCTTTATTGACTTCCTTTTATTTTGTTTTCTTTTCTGGGTGCTGAGCTGTGTGTTAGGTTGAGCAATGTATAAATGAGGAGAAAGCAAGAGCTTGTCATTTTCTCTGCTCACCTTCAATTGAGAAGATGTTGTGGGTAAGCTTTTCTGTGGCATCGGGAATAATTCTGTTTCATTTTTCTATTGCTGCATCACGAATCAAGAGCAGTTCAAGTTCCTATTCTGAGATTTTCTTGTGTTGTTTGGTTCTTAGTATTGTAAAAGGTCACTTTTCCATGTTTTAGTCCAAACATCATGATGACAGAATAGTATTCATATTATCATAACAATTGCATCAAGTACAAAACATTTTTTGAGCCAAAACTTCTCAATTGCACTGATTATACACCGAGTTTAGTTCCCTTTTACTCTTCTGTTTTGTGGCACTATTACCTATTGTCATGTTGTTGGTCGAAAGCACTTTAGATGTGTGTGTGTGTGTTAAACAAGCCTCAGTTTTTTGCACTTTTTTGGTCTTCCAATTAGTTAGTTCAGTCTTGATTAATTACAGCTCTTTTGGCCTTTCTTGCAGTAATGCCTACAGTTATAGAAATAATAGTAGATATACCTGAGGATTCACAAGTGACACTTACAGGTAAGTTCATGTTCTAGCCTTCTGCCAATTCTGTTAACACCACCAAAGTGCACCAATTGAGGACATTTTACTGCAGGGAATATCGACGAACAAGATTTTGGATGCGAGAAAGCTTTTAGGGGTCCATGTTCAGACATGCCATCTAACCAATTACTCCATGTCTCACGTGGTCAGTTCCTTTACCTTCGTACTGCATTCTTCATTCTTCGTACTACATTTTCTTATTACGTATTACACTAAGAATTGATGGACTCTAAACATAAGATAAGACACAACCTTTCATCTATCATCTATCATCTTCCTGCCCCGAAATGAAAAAGGGTACGGTCAAATCTTAGATACCATGAAGTTAGGATTTGTGGTTAATACTATCTGGTCTACGTGTATGGTGATATGGTTGCCTGTCAATGTATTATGTGTAATTTTTATGGGCCTTAATGAAACTAAAGGCCTGAATAAACTTAACAAGTTGTCTGTAGGAGAATGACAAAATAAAATAAAAAAGTTTGGTTTCTATTGACAAACTTAACCACGGATCCTTTTTCGGTGCTTTATGCTAAAAAATATCTTTTGTATTGCTTTATGCCATGGTTTCTATTGTAATAAATAAGAGAGCTTGTTCCTAATTTTTCAGCCTTTGACAATGGATTTGTGGTTTACTGGTTAGTTGTTTTAATCAAGAAATGTTTGGATACTAAGTTTGTGGATATTCATGATTTTGGCATATGATTTGAGCAACTTCACTAACTTCATTAGTTAGATTAAAACCTGAAAAAGGGAGTTTAGACATCAAACTGCTATTTTGTTAAGAATTTCAGTATATTTGATAGCAATTCCATTGAGTGTTTAGCTTTAGCGAAAATCTGGCAGCTAAAGTTAAAAGGTAAAACTTAGTCACCATTAATTTTCTTGGTATTCTCCCATGGTAGACATATTTTCCCTCAAGATTTGTGAAATTTTCGAGCCTTCTGTACCAAAAATTGTATGTTGATTAATTGTCTTGACATTTTTCCAGGAATGAGTTATGTTCAGAGGGGATTTTTATTATGTGCTTAATCTTTTGAATTGTTGCTTTGATCTAGACTTGTTGGTTGTATTTTTTCCCCGGGGAGATTCTTTAATTGGGTGATTTAGCATTTTTTGCTTGGTTTCCTCATCTCTTCTCATTTCTGTGCATGTGAGGCTGTCTTTTTCTTTTTCTTTTTTGTTATGTTTTGCTTTGGTGCTTAGTGGTTCTGAGGCTTGAAGGATCAGCCATTTGCAATTAATGAGTGGATTCCATCAGAAATTTTGTACTTGTGACTATTGTAATCAGTTAAATTTTGTCATTGCTTTGAGTTGCTTTTGGTGTTTGAGATTGTGATGTGTGAAGGAAATTTTGTGCTTGTTGTCTGTTGATTTTGTGTAAACCTCAAATTCTGTGTGTTTCTCTTCTTTTATTGAAGGAATAGAATTTGGATTACGAAAAAATGAAATGAGTTAATGGTTTTTATGGTTTGTATTGTGGGACTAATCCTTTTTAGGCAGACTAACAGTTATTTTCTTCTCTAAAAGAGATTTTTCCTGATTTAGGCTTTGTTAATGTTCTGGCTTTTTGCAGCTAAGCCGGGCGATTGATTAGCTTGGCTGCTTTTTATGTTTATGAAGTTAAACATGAGGTATATTAGGATTGTTTTTGTATTTTGTATTTTGTTTGATTATTTATACTTATGTAGTTATGTTTATGTCTCTGTTTTTATCGCTGTAGAATGTTAGACTAAGTGATCTTGTGTTGGGCATTCATCTGGTTTGATTAGGGATTCGGCTCACTGTTAAATTGATTATTGTAAGACAGCTAAGGGTTTGGATTTTGACTGTGAATAAGTAGTGTGTGCAGACTAGCAATGTATTGTTTGTTCATACTTATGCAGTTTATGACTATGCTTTTGAGTTTTGCTGCAGAACGTTGAATTGAGTGATCGTGTCGCTGGCCGGCTAAGAGGAAAGAATCTGTTGTCCTGCCTGTGTGACACATTCATGTTTTCTGATTAGGAATGCAGCTCAATGTTAAATTGATTATTGTAATTTTTATTTTTTTTTAGCCTTTTTCTAGATAACAATTTTATTAGATGTTTTTAGTTAATGTCTAATATGTATTTATCATTGTTAAAGAACTTAACTGCGGAAACTTTTGTAGTAGCTAGGTTGCTAATTGATATGGCTCAATTGCCATTTCAGTTTGTACATGGCTTACGTTTTGTATATGTATATGGAACATGATGCTTTTCCGTTCTATGACAATTTGTTTTGTGGATGATTATTTGTAACTGCCAAATTCTTGGCTGTTTTTTGCAATAAATGAACTATAGCCATATAAATGAACTGTCCATAGTTGACTTTGGCTGGGGAGGTTGCATTACAGTTTTTCCTTTGTTAAAAAAACTGCTTGGAAGTGTTGAGCCCTGTTTCTTTTGCCCTATTCTTCGGCAAATGAAGGGAAAAATGATAGTTTTAAGCATTATGTGTATTTGCAAGAGCATGCTGCGTCAGGTTTTAGAGAAGACATGAATAAAAGGGTAGATTCCTTTGAATGAAAGGGTTTCTTGTTATCTTTGTCTATGTTCCTGTTGAATTCAAGAGGTTTCAACTTTGTGAAATTGACAAGTCTTGTAATATGGGTCTCATGTTGCTCCACATAGCAGATTTTGTACTGTGTTTTTTTGTTCATTTACTTTTTTTATTCTACACTTCATTAAACCAAGAAATGAAACAAGACAAAACAACTTGGTTTGCTTTTACTCCTTTTTCTCCATTCAAAGCACTAGAAGTTTAATGTTCAACAAGTTATTGCATTTGTTTAGCAATTCAGGCTTTGCTAATGGGTGTTTAGCCACAAAATTGATGTTAACCTACTTGCTGCACTCATCAAGCTTTAGTAGTGAATGTTTGAAAAGTTTCTTTGGTTACTTTGATGTCCTCTCTATCTTTTTAACTAATAATTAGTCATTGCAGTTCCTTTGGGATGAATATGATTTGCAAACACCAAAGGAGCCAAACTTTTTGTCTAAATATTCCTTGGTAATGTGTTTTTGGCTTCATCTGCATGGAAATACCAAAAAAATGTGTGGACAAGAATCAACAGAAAATAAGAGGAAAGTACATCATTGCACCGTCCAGTATGTTAATGGAAACTCTGGACTATCTACACTGAAATTACTACATAGTAATTCAAAATAATTTACCAAGAAATGTAGAACTATTTTCAACTATAAATATATTTACTGGATTTGGTGGTCCTTCGTGGCATGAAAATTATTAAGGACACTTTCTGCATCAAAAGAAATTTTATCTGTGAAACGCACTTTATGTATGAAGGATCCCATTAAAATAAAGATAAGAATTACGCCATATGATTATATATGAATTATATCCCTCTTGCCATCTACAGATTTAGAGCACAGGCTCTAACTATCTAAACTTGTTAAATGCCTATACTAAAAATGTACTTTTTCTACATAAATTACAATTTTTATTGCTTCAAAATTGGACAGGGCATTTTACATTTTCATCGCGGGAAGCGCGTTTATCCCTCCTAGTTCTATATATGTTGATAAGAAGTCGTTGTTCTCTCGTGCGTGTCAATACCTTTTCCTTTTAGAAATAAAAAGCGCAATTCGCATATATAACAAAAACGCGTGGACTTGAGCGTGACTTCGTGCTTTTTATCTTTGCTTCTTTTTTTTTATATGTATAATAGGTACGGTTGCTTCTAGCGTGCAAAGTGGGAATTTCATCCCACCATCGTAGCAACTTTGCCTGGGACCATTGTCAAAGGCAACCGGCGGGCAATCGTAGGTGAATTACGTAGCAGAGGAATGTGGGACTTTCAATTGCATATATGCTCAATTGGGACAACATAAAGAGCCGAGAGACAATTAGGCATAAATGCCAAATTCCTTTTCTCAAAACAAGAATCCGATGCCATCATTTTCCAATTTCAATAATATTCAATATTGCGTATGATTGTGAAAAATTCCTTCAATTTCTCTTACAGTGGCCAACTCTATTGCTGAACCAAGTAACGAAAACTAACTATTTACTAAAAGTTCATTATTCACTATCACTATCATTAGTTAATGATAATGGATTTTGGTTGAACCCCTGGAATGTTTGGTAACTAAATAATATAGGTATACCTTTTACATTTTTTTTCCTTTTTCCTACTTTTTCTTCTAAATTTTCTTCACTCTCTCAATTTGTTCTAGTATTTTTTAAAGCTATATTATACTAGTGTACAAGACACATTATAAGCGTATGCAAGTAATAAAATTATATTGAATGCTCTACAAATTAATAAATTTGAGACTACACAATTTTTATTAATTTAAAGAGGTACTAGTTAATTGATAAGTTAATAATATATTAAGTTCTCGAGTGTACTTACAATTCAAAGAAACATCCATTTAATCAACTAAAGTTTCATTTTATTTTATGTAAGTTTTGATTTTCACTATAATTTGGTTATTCTTATCATTAGATAATATTAATATTTAAAAAGCCAAAAAAATTTGACACTACTTTACTAGTCAAATTTGTGATTTATAGTCTGTCATGTGCAGTACAACTAGCTGCGTAGTTATGACTTAAGTTGATAACCATCTAGTTATTTCAATAGTTGAAATGTTCAATCTTTGAAACCTTTATATTATGTGATTTATGTTTATGATTATTATATCTACAAGTTCAATTCTAGTTTCTTGGAGTACTATGTTAACTATGTTTATGATTACTCATCTACAAATTCGATTTCGATTTAAAAGTCACAATGTTACATATAAGATTACTTATCTAATTTCTAAATTTAAATTAAAATCTACCAGATCAATTATTTCACGATTCAGGTTTTTTGAAGCATTATGTTAATTATGTTTCTAATAATTCATCTATTATTTTGATTCCAGTTAAAAAAGCCACTATCTATGCAACATATAAAGTTAGAGGGATCACAGTTCGTGTAAACTTTTTTATGTCATTTTTTAAACTTTCTATTTTGTCCTTAAAAAAATAATTTTTGCTCTGACTATTTAATCTCATTTTGCCAATATAACAACTCTAAATATTGTAACTACTAAATTAAAATAACCTTATAAACCAAAATTCTTTGATAAATTTATAATAAATGTAATTACATAAAAAATAAATTTTATACCATATTAATGACAATTTTTGGATGCATACAAATGCCCATAAGTTGTTGAGGGGCATACATGTTATTTCTTCTAAAAGTGCAATAGACCTTGTGTGAAACTTCTTCTACTTTTTGGTCACTACTTTTAATAGCTTTTCTCTGTCCTGCTCCACAGTGATGTTAATAGGAGTTCCTAGATTCAAAACTTCTTACTTGTAATATATATATACATATATATATATGTTGTGGTTTAATTTCTTTTGATATATATATATATATATATATTTGTTTATTGGTGTGTACACGAAGTTATCCCATTTTTTAGATTTTTCTTTTTTACGGCCTTTCCAAATTGGTTTCTTGAGAATCACATAAATCACATCTGGATGGATTACATGAACATTTTCCAAATCGATTCCGCTTAGGTAAAGTGTGGATTTTAGAATGCTGAATCAGAAGTTTTGTTTTGTAAAACAAAAGGAATACTCTGTCACTAATTGACTAGTCAAACTTTGTTTTGAAGAATTTTGAACTCTTGCATTCCCTTCCCTTGCTTGGAACTCAGTCACCAAAATGTGCGCATGTCCGACCTCTAGTACTGCTCCCACAGCCAACAGATTCTTACTTGCAATTGCAATTCTTGATTTTCTGAATAATGATGTTGTCCATCTTCTTGCTCCCTCAACAGCTTCGTACAAACTGGTGTCCTTACTGATCTATCAATTTTATGAGTACGAGAGAATAAGAAAAATCAAGGTGGATAACTCTTTTTAGGTTACTAGAAGTACAATTCTAAGAAGAAATTAACCAACTCTGGATTGTAAATAGGAGCTTCTTGTTGATTGCTTTTACACACATCACAAAAATTTCTTTAACTTTATAGATTTAATCAAATTGAGTACTGCTTCAAAGCATTTAAAGAGTGGAATGTATAAGATTTGTCTACAACTAAGAACTATAATTCACATAGCTCCACCTCATCTCATTTGGCTCTCATTTATAACCTGAACAAACTCATTCCTGATTGCTTGTAATCCACTGAGGACATCTTTAATATTCATTCTGTCCCTCTGAATTTCTGCGGAGCATGAAACACCAATCCGAAACATCGATAGGTAGCATTCCTCCTGACTGATGCTGCCGCCTTTGCTTGTTTTGGGGATTATACCTGGTATGGATTCTGCTTCCTTTGAGATCTTTGGATCAACAATTTCCATTACCTGATGGGGAAGAGCCATCTTAACATAACTATGGAGACTAAAATCTTCTGTGAACATGCTGTCAGTAGGCCTTTTCCCTGTAAACAATTCAAGCAATAGAATACCATAGCTGTATACATCTCCTTGTGTTGATACCTCTCCACCCATGCCATATTCTGCAATTTCAAGTTCCAGGAGGACGGACAAGAATTATTAGCTGAAATGCTGAAGGGATTGAAAGGTCGAATAATTGTGGACATCTCAGACATTCTAACTGAAATATTATTCAAACTTAAGAAGGCATGTAATTGTACCTGGAGCAACATATCCAACTGTTCCTCTAATTGCTACTGAGCTGCTTTGATGTTGATGGGATTTACCTTCAATGGAGGAAAGAAATTTTGCTAGGCCAAAATCACTAACCAAGGCGTGAAAATCATCACCTAGAAGTATGTTGCTCGGCTTTAGATCACAGTGGATAATCGGTGTCCCACAATGGTTATGAAGGTAATCCAAGGCGGACGCAATGTCGATTGCAATATTCAGTCTTTGTATCAACTGGAGCTTCATTAGGCTTTGTCCTTCTTCCTCAGCTGAACTTGGATGTAGCCAATTCTCTAAACTTCCATTGGGCACATATTTGAAAATCAAAGCTTTGAAATCGTTGTGTTTGAAGTCTAAACTTGAACAAGACGTTATGATCTTGACAAGGTTTCGATGGCGGATGTTTCTCAATGCTGCACATTCAGCCAAGAAGCTCTTATGGGCACCATGTTGGTGGAGCTTAAGAACCTTAACAGCAACCATTTGCTCATCAGGTTTGAGGACCCCTTTGTAAACAGAGCCATATTTACCTTCACCAATCAAATTTTCTGAAGAAAAACCATTGGTGGAATCATATAATTCTGCATATGAGAGCTTCTGATTCTGTTTTTCTACTGCAGAGGTAAAAGGTAATTGTTGTTTTGAGCTTCTTAGTCTATGAATTGCATAGGTAGATATGAGTAGTAAAACTATAGCTAGAGGAATAGTAATGGCAATGGCTATTACTATACGAGTAGCCAGCTTTGCTTTCTTTTTGGTAGGTTTAGGACAAGATGATAAGTTCAATGCTTTGATTCCTCCGCATAGCTTTCCATTCCCCAGTGCTGAAAAGGCACTATAGTTTGCAAAGATCCCATCCATTGGCACTTCACCCTCTAGCATATTATAGGAAAGATTTAGAGTGGTGATGAAGTTTAATTTTGCCAAAGAAGCTGGGATTTGCCCTGACAAATTATTCTGAGATAGATCTATGACCTGAATGCTTTTCAATTCTCCTAAAGTAGAAGGTACAGAGCCTTCCAAAAAGTTACCTTTCAACCTAAGATTTTCCAACATCTCACAACCATCAATAGAGGTTGGAATTTCACCAGATAATTTGTTTTCTGAAATATCCAATGACACTAGATTCTTCATATTGCCAACTTCTGATGGTAATGATCCGGTGAATTGGTTTTGAGCTAAGAGGAGGCCAAGAGAGAGAGATGAAAGACCAAGGAGTTCTTTAGGTAAAGCTCCACTTAGGCGATTCTGACTAACAGTAAATTCTTGCAAGTTACTGCAGTTACTCAAAGAAACAGGAATGTTACCTGTAAGCATGTTCTGTTCTAATACAAGAATCTGTAGTTCAGAAATGTCACCGATTGTTGAAGGAATTTCTCCTGTGAAGCTATTTTCAGACAGATAAAGCTCCTGCATTTTAACAAGTTTCCCCACAGAATCAGGAATAATGCCTGATAGAGAATTGTTACGTACATCGAGATAGCCCAAGCTTGCAAGGTTTCCAATCCCAGAAGGTAAGCTACCAGATATAATGTTATCATTCAGCCACAAAGATGTGAGTTTGGTTGAAAGATTGGCAATGGCAGTTGGTAGTATGCCTCCAATTTGAATTCTTGACAAACTCAATATTTGTAGATTTGTGCAATTTGTTAAGGAGGAAATAAAGCTAATATCATTTGCTTTATCAGTTCCAAGGGGATTATGGCCAAAATGTAAAACCTGAAGTTCTTTCAGGCTACCTAGATTTTGTGGAATTGGTCCTGTGAGTGAATTGTCTCCTATGCTAATTTTTATGAGCCCTGAAGCATTTGCTAATGTAGTGGGAATTGATCCAAAGAATTGGTTCAAATCAGCCAAAAATAAAGTAAGGTTTGGAAGAGTCAATCCCACAGTAGCAGGAAACTGTCCACTTAATAGATTGTTAGTAATAGAAAAGATCTGGAGTGTCGAAATGTTGTAGAGCTGAGGAGGAACTGCACCTGAAAGTTTATTTGAGGACAGCTCAAGGACATGCAGATTTGAAAGCCAGCCAATCTCAGCTGGAATATTTCCACCTAGATTGTTTCTTGATATGCTTAGTATTTGAAGAGAGGAAATATTACCCATAGATGGTGGAATGCTGCCTGAGAAATTATTCCTGGAAAGGCTCAGAGCATAAAGCTTAGATAAAGTGCTCAAGTCATCTCGAATTCCCCCGATGAGCCTGTTACCCCTTAAATCAAGAATACTTAGCTCTGAACAACCCGTGATATTTAATGGAAGTACTCCCTCAAAGGAATTATTGGCAAAACGAAGATATTGAAGCCGAAAAAGTCTGCCTACTTCTTCAGGAATCATACCATGAAAATTGTTATCCTGAATATTGAGTTCTCTGAGAAAGGTAAGGTTTCCTATGGAGGGAGAAAGAGAACCAACCAAGTGAAATGATGACATATTCAAGACAGTGACTCTTTGATGAAGCCGGCCACATGTGACTCCACGCCAATCACAAAAATGAATGGAATCATTCCAGGAGCTCAGAGCCTGGAATGAATCTCCTTTTATTAGACCCTTGATGTCAAGCAGAGATTGGTGGTCTGTCTCATTACTCGTCTCAAAATGAATTGCAGCAGCAGAAGCAATAATAAAGATATGAAAGAGAGTATAAAACAAAAAACAAGATGAGCTTGCTAGCCTGAAATTCTTCCTTTCATATGCCATTGCGTACAAGAATTAAAGCTCAGAAAAGCAGATGGTAGTTAACTACTCAGAATGAGGATAGCGCATATATGCAACAAAAGCATATGCATCTTCTCCTGTGTTGATGTTTCATAAGAAGTTGACTAGTATCCTCTCTTCCTGTTCATGGCGTAAGCAGGAAAATGACCTTTCCCTTGGTATCATGCATCGAAGTGAGTGAGGAACAGGGGACGAAAATGTGCAAGAGTGGAATTTATGTATTTGCATTTTTAGATTAGTTATCTTTAGTTGAACCTTTGCATTTAGCAAGAATATCACCTCCAATAGTCAACTTTTTGAACTGCTAATTCATGTAATCCTTTAAGTCAAATTTTCCATTTACTTAGTTTGGAATTTGGGTTGGCATCTACGCTGCAAGCTTAGATAAGAATGTAGGCGCTATATCCAAGGGGAGCTTTAAATTCTTGGTGGCCAACTCAGCTGGTTCTGTAAACTTTTGTCAAGGTATGTATTTGTTCTTGGGAAAAGAAGAATGATATCATAAAAGATATCCGCATACCTTAAAGCAGTTACCTTTAAACCAGGTAAGGGGGATTGCAACGCCACAGGGTGATATATCAATATCTGTTATTATATCACATAATTTGGACTTGGCAAGAGCGCAGAGGTCCAGTCTTGATCATTGAAACAAGTTGAAAATCTCAGTATTCTCCACTATCTTTTTGGACTTTAAAATCCTTAATAATCTATTATTAGGAAAAATGATAAATATAGTTTCTCACATTTTCCAAAATATTTTATTTTTCTGCTTAATCCATCAAATATAAATTCGGGTTCCTAATCCAAAGAATGACGCTAGGACAATATTTCAAAATAAAAGAAAGCCACAAGGGAAAAAAAAAGGATTTAGTAATAAATCAAAAAGGAAAACCTCACCACAAATTCTGTAGAAGTTTAGGAAATAATGTATATACCCTTTATGAATTTGCGAGGTTTCCCTACTCCTAATGAAAATTTATCCATATTACTAATTTATTCTCCATTTTCAATTATAGAAGAGGGAAAATTGAACTTGCAATTGCCGTAATAGGCAATCCCACAATGTTTAGATGCTACTTGTCTCTATATCTTTTTACTAAACCAAAACATTCTTAACCAAGAATCAAGATAATTATACAAACCAAATCTTCATACATGTAGAAACACATATATGTCTAACTATCTAAGGAACTAATTATGGTTGAATAGCAATACAGAGTCATGATTTTATTACAAGAATAAGAAGTAGGAAAAAGCAATTGACAACAAACACCATAATTCAAATGTTGACGATCGCAAGAGATTGTCCGTCACCTATCTTTTCTTAGAGGAACTCTGCTTTCCATTCACCATTTATCCAGTGTCCAGTCCAAACTTGAGGGATATGAGAAATTGTCTGATAATCTTCACTTTGATTATCCAAATTCTGCACTTTGTGGATTAGCTCATCAGACATATCAACCAACCCAAGAAGTTTAAGCCGGGTCAAGTTTTGGAGGCCTAAAGGCAGGTCCTCCATAAGTTTGCTACCAACAATAGCAAACTCTTGGAGATTGGACATTGATTCCTCTTCCACTCTTACCCATTTCATCTTGCTATAATTAGTAGTATTTGACAGTCAATAAAATTCATTTATAGAGAACGAAGTTTTGTTTTGCACAACAAAAGGAATACGCAGTCACTAATTGAGCAGTCAAACTTTGTTTTGAAGAGTTGTGAACTCCTCCATTCCCTTCCCTTGCTTGGAACTGGCACAAAAATGTGCGCATACTCAACCTCTAGTACTACTGCCCCCGCAGCCAACAGATTCTTATTTGCAGTTGCAATTCTTGATTTTCTGAATAATAAATTTGTCCATCTTCTTGCTCCCTCAACAGCTTCGTACAAACTGGTGTCCTTATTGATCCATCAATTTTAAAAGTACAAAAGAATAAGAAAAATCAAGGTGGATAACTCTAAAACCAAATTAAAAATTTTCTGGTAATCAAGGAAGTGTTCTTATTGGGCATGAGTAATTGCCATAAGACAGAAGTTACTTGAGTTGGATATAATTAATTTGATTGAATCTAAACTAACATTTGTGTTTTCTTTTCTTGTAGAGAAAAATAACACAAAACATCCCTACTATTTTGCCAAAAGAATTTTAACATATTTAATATTTAAATTGCTAAATTTATGCCTCTCACAAAAACAAATGAGCCAATTTAGAGTTAGGGTGCGTTTGATAAAACTAAAGTTTGAAAACTGAAATCTGAAATCTAAAGTTTAAATCCATTAAATAATTGAATTGTTAAGTATTAAATTTAATACGTTTAAGTGCATATCACATTTAGTGATAAGTGAATAGCCTATCACTTAATTTTAAGAACAAGTTTTACTTAGAAAATTCAGTGTCACTTAATTAATTCAGATGTTTATTTTTTGGTTATCAAACGATATGAATATATTAAGATCTGAATTTATTAAATTTAAGTGATGAATTGGGTTATCAAACAGGGCCTTAATCTCCAATTCCGATCGCCTTCTAAAGGGGAAAAATATTAGGTTTTAGGAACTAATTGAAAAGTTTTTCAACCAAACAATTTTTTTTTTTTTTTGACAGGCAGAGAATATTAAGTCTACATAATTATTTATGTGAACCCATAACTATCTTATTGTTAGTCCTGTAAATTGATTAGAGTCAATACTTTTAGTATCATTGGAAACTTATATATAATGATATTTAACTTTTAATAACTTTTAACCTATTACTTATAGGACTATTTCTAGCCCAAAAAAAGTCTACTGAGTCTAATCTTTAATTGCATCTTACAAAACTTTGGCCTAAATATTAGGCTCAAATTTATAAGCCGAATTTGAGCCCTTCTAGGCTTCAACCCAATTAAGGCTTGACCAGTATATAAGTGTGTGTGTATATATATATATGTATGTATTTAATTATGTGTTTAGATTGAGTTTGATTTGAGCCCTAAGCTCATATAAAATATGGGCTCAAAACGGAAAAGCCCTATTAATTTTTGAGCAATGTTCGAACTTGCCACAATCTAGCTCACAAAACCCATCTAATTACTGATGTGATATGTTAAGAAACTTTCTGAGATCTAAGATTAGGACTGCATTATAATACAAACACAAATCTTCAATTCTCTTTTCTTCTCTATGCTGCAATTGCTAATCGTATCCACTATGAAATTGAGAAAACTTCTACTCAAAATTCTATAGGGTGATAATTGCAATAATAACATTATGTTAGGCACTTTCTCCTAGTTTCCATTTTGAAATTGGAAAGCACTTCTATATATATATATATATATATATATATATATATATATATTGGAAGAGAACCATTTCTACATGTTATTGATAATAACAATAGCCTTGTACTTTAGAAAATTAAGTTAAAATGGAAACTTTGGCTTGAACTATAGTCTGCAACAGTGAAAATGAGCTTAAAGATAGTTATTTATGGTTAAATTATCATAAATAATAATAAATTACAAGTGATTATACAGACAAAAAATGCTATAATTTAGGTAACTCAAGAATAATAATATTTCTCCAATACAAAGAGCAGTTTAAACACAAATACTCTTGGCAAACGCATATCTACATACAAAACTATTAGACAATCATATGTTTGATCAATCACTTACATATTGAGGATATTATTAAATGGTACCAATTTTTAGCAATTTTTAGCAATTTTTAGACAATCATATGATGCTCTTTGAACACAGTAATGAATATAGTTATTTTAACTACATCAATACTTCCTACTTGTTGGCTTTAGCTGTACAGAGGGATAATATTCATTACTGTGTTCTAGAATATCGGATGAAAGTGACTTAGAGATATATAGGATGATGCATTAACATCGATTTACATCACAGAATTTGGACTTAGGAAGAAAGCAAAGACTCAGTCTTGATCATTGAAGCAATTTGAAAATCTCAATATTCTCCACCCCCTTTTTGGACTTTAACATCCTTAATAATCTATTATTAGCGAAAATGATAAATATAGTTACTCACATTTTCCAAAAATAATTTTTTTTCTGGTTAGTCCATCAAGTATAAATTCGGATTCCTAATCCAAAGAATGATGCTAGAACACTATTTCGAATCAAGATAATTGTACAAATCAAATCTTCATACACGCAGACACACACACATATATATATGTAAGGAACTAATTGTGCTTGAATAGCAATCCAAACTCATGATTTTATTACAAGGATAATAAGTAGGAAAAAGTAAGAAGGCTGCAACTAGACTTTTTGGAAAATCTAATTGACAACAAACACCATAATTCAAACGTTGACGACCACAAGAGATTGTCCATTGCCCATCTTCTCTTAGAGGAACTCTACTTTCCATTCACCATTTATCCAGTGTCCAGTGCAAACTTGAGGGATATGAGAAATTGTTTGATAATCCTCACTTTGTTTATCCAAATTCTGCACTTTGTGGGTTAGCTCATCACACATGTCAAACAATTGAAGAATTTTAAGCCCGGTCAAGTTTTGGAGGCCTAAAGGAAGGCCCTCCATAAGTTTGCAACCAACAATAACAAACTCTTGGAGATTGGGCATTGATTCCTCTTCCACTCTTAGCCATTTCAGTCTTTTTAATTGCCCAAGTTCTAATCTCTGGAGTTTTGGGAATCTTCCAGCCTTAAAGCACAATGTCTCCCCTTCATAAGCACGAAAGAGATAAAGGTGTACTAGATTGGGCAAGTGTCTAAGGCAGTCTATTGGATTCTCATCTTCGCTCAACTCACTATTGTGCAAGACTAAAATGCCCAAGGATTGAAGTGATATCACCCATTCTGGTACTCTCTCTAAACGCCCAGTCAACGACAGCCTCATAAGAAATCCAAGTCTTGGAGAGACGGAATGTTGGAGATCAAGGGTCTCCTCTTCTTTAATGGAGTAGATATACAACTCTCGAAGATTGGTCAGCCTCAAGAGGGAGGAGACCAACTCCTTTCCATCTTCTCTTCTCAGCTTTGTGATGGATAATTGCCGCAACTGAATGAGCTTCCCAACCTCCCTTACTATTTTACCACTGTCTGCTTCTATATTTCCCAGAATCTCCAAGGAAGTAAGCTTTCCAATTCCATCCGGAGATTTAAAGCCTCTTTGTGCAAAGTTATTTGAATAATCACCCGCTCTGCCTACGAGAAGGGAACGGAGTTTTCTCAGCTTTAGAATTTCCACAGGCAACTCCGTTATAGTGGTTCTGACCAGATTTAAAGATTCTAGGTTTTGAAGCTGCCCCATAGATTTTGGAATGATTTTAACTCTGGTGCCACTTAGATCCAGATGCTCGAGATGAAATAATTTGAAAACTTCCTTTGGGATGCTGTCCAGTTCCGCACTTGCTAAGTTTAAAACCTTTAGGAACTTGGGACCACCACATAAAAACTTGGACAACAATGAAGTTGTGAGAGAATCTTTATTCCCGAATGTTTCCACGGACCGAAGACACTTTAAGCTGCTGAAGCCTTGTGGAGGATTATCAGTGAAGCTATGGATTGCCAGGTGTCGAACTTTGTCAGGCCATCTTGTGCAATATCCAGTGATTATGGCTGTGAAGCTCTGCTCTTTAGATTTTGAAACAATGATTTCACGCAAAATATCATGAAGACCACATTTCCCCAATTTGCCATCAGCCCACATTTTTTTAACTTGGATTAAGCTTCTGTTGATGAGTTCTTTTAGATATCTCATAGCTATATCAGTGGCCATCATTCCTTCTTTCTCTTCTATAAATCCTAGTGCTATCCATTTACCAAGTAAAATTTCGACATTAATTGGATGATCTTCAGGATAGATACTTAGATATAATAGGCAGTTTTTGAGATGATGAGGCAAATCACTGTAACTAAGCAAGAGTATCCTTCTAATTCTATCAAGCTTACCGCTACCATCTACCTCACTGCCAAAGCCACGAAAAATCATCTCCCATTCATCTATCTTATCCTTGTCCTTCAAAGCCAAAACACCACCCATTGTTACAATTCCAAGTGGTAGGCCCTCACATTTTTTTAGTATTTTTCTACAAACTTCTTCTAGATTCGAAGGGCAACCATTACTTTGAAATGTTCTATTGCAAAAAAGAGTCCAAGAATCTTCATAAGAGAGAGGACTCATCTTATGGACAAAGTCATGGGATGCTAAACAGGATGCAGAAGCTACATCGGTAATTCGTGTTGTCAATACAACACGACTAGCGATGTTGTAGTCAGGCAACACGTATTTGATAGCTTCCCAGGCATCTAGACTCCACAGATCATCAAGGACAAGGATGTACCTTCTTTCTTTGAGGAAGTCCTTGACAAATTCGCTGAGCCTAATACCATCCATGGATTCCACTTGCGGAGGCACCGGCTGTCTGATTTCCTCGTACAATTGTTGAATCAAGTTCTTGATGATGACTTTGAATTGAAAATTTTGAGAAACAGTTATCCAAGCATGGCTCTGAAATTGTTTCTTCACTGCAGCATCATCGTAGACCTTTTTCACCAGGGTGGTTTTACCGAGTCCCCCCATTCCCACCACTGAAACTAGTTTCAAGTGGGAATGGTCATCAAGGATTTTGGAGATGAGCTCTTTTTTGGGCTGATCGATGCCAACAAGCTTAGCTTCTTCAATTAGGAGTGCTTGATCACGAATATCACAATCCGCGTTTGGCAGGTGGGATGTGCTGGTTCCTATTTCTTGAGTACCATACAAGGACTGGTACCTCTGATGCCTTGCAGAAATCTCTACAACTCTGGCCTTGATGTCCTTTATCTCCAAAGAAATCTGATGGCGGGCTTTTAGATTTTTAATCGAGTTGTAGATCTTGCCAAAACGGCCAAAGAATCCATCTGCATCACCACGAGCAAAGCGGAAGGCAAAATCATCGAGAACATCCTCTGTATCATAAGCAACTTCTCGAACCTGCTTTACCCATTCTTGGAGTTGAGAGTCATCGTCCTCCTTTGCTTCAGCTTGTCTGAGGAAAGCTTTCATGCTGCCGAGTTCATCTTTGATGAACTGAACATCTGGTCGAAGTCCACCCAAAAGCGTGCTCTCTTGGGAAAGTAAGGTGGAGAGCTGCTTAATTAGAAAGCCTACAACACTCTCGGCCATATTCCTCAGCTAAATTTCACAGGAGTTGGTTTTCTTACCCAAACAATCACAAGAAACTAAAATGTGGCAAACTCGGGAAAGTATGCTGTTTTCTCCTGTGAAGGGGAGGGTTAACTGGCTCGTTGGAAATATCAAGCTCAGTTCAGGAAGGTCGTCCTTTCCTTTCTGTAATTTGTGGGGCCTGAATTCAGTAATAATATGACCCGTACAATTCAACGCGTCAAACTTTCTTTTTCGTTACTGGGCTCCATGGATGGAAAGTGGAGCTGAATGCCTGGAATCTGGACTTGACTTACCCAGTCGTGGTGTCCTTTATAATTATATCCCGGACCGAACTGCTATTTCTGATGTTGTTCCTTTTATCATGAAATCAAGATGAGTAAATCAAAATTTGGGAAAAAAAAAAGAGACCGAATATGTAGACGTAGATGTCAAAATTCATAATAAACGTCAATCCTTTTTTTTTTCTTTCGGCATCGAAGGACAGTCTAGACTTTCTGTATCCAATGCATAGTCAGTAAATACTTGTATTATATCCATATAACACACGTTCGTACGTTTCATTCAAAAAAATTTTCATATTTCATATATTTTAAAAATATTCTAAAAAATATTTATACTTTTCAATTAACCATATATAATGCATAATAAATTTTTAACGTATTATACTTCATGAATTATACTTCAATTTTTTCAAAAAATTTTAAGATTTGAGTAAAGATAATGACATACTTTTTGAATTATATATAAAATAACAACAACATATATCATAACAACTGTAGATTTATACATATTTAAGTGATAAAGCGATAAAATTTTAATAAATTTAACGTCTCATACATAAAAATAAGTTTAAAATTGTTATAAATGTAGTATAGTCTTCGAAAATTATAATAAATTTATCCCTTTTTTTTAGTTTGGTAACATTCAAATATGTTCATACTATTCATGTATGAATTTATATGCGTAATTTTTTTGAACACATATTTTCATGTTGAACTTTTACTCATATTTTTCAAAAAAATTCAGTATATTATGCATATATATAATATCTCATATTATACCCATCACGTATTTTATTAACTATGGTCCAATGTAAACTTGGGGCTGAAGTCGTAGTCATTCCCCCTTTTTTTTCGGTCCTTGTTAGGTATGAAGTCATCATTATCCTTTCAACAGCCCAAAGAAACACACGCACACAGAATTTAAGGTAACTCCACAAGTTTACTCAAAAGGTAATTTCTAATTTCTGAGTAAATCCAAAGACCTTAAATCCAACACACACACCTCTCAGAACGACGACTTTATGCCCAACAACAACTACTGGATAATGACATCATTATCCAGTAGTTGTTGTTGGGCATAAAGTCGTCGTTCTTTAGCATTTATTTGTCTATTTGCTTTTGTTAGGTAAGAAGTCGTTGTTCTTTTGTGTGTGTCAATATCGTCATTATCCAGTAGTTGTTGTTGGGCATAAAGTCGTCGTTCTTTAGCATTTATTTGTCTATTTGCTTTTGTTAGGTAAGAAGTCGTCGTTCTTTAGCATTTATTTGTCTATTTGCTTTTGTTAGGTAAGAAGTCGTTGTTCTTTTGTGTGTGTGTCAATATCGTCATTATCCAGTAGTTGTTGTGGGGGCATAAAGTCGTCCTTCTTTAGCATTTATTTGTCTATTTGCTTTTGTTAGGTAAGAAGTCGTTGTTCTTTTGTGTGTCAATACCTTTTCCTTTTAGAAATAAAACGCGTATAATTGGTATATAAAACAAAAACGCGTGCACTTGCGCGTGATTTCGTGCTTTTTATGTTGGGATAATTTCAGAAACCTCCCTTTAGGTTTCTGACAATTTCACTGAGCTCCCTTAGAATTTAAAAAATTATACATACCTCCATATCATTTAAAATAATAATTTTATCCTTAAATATTTTAATAAAATCCTCTTACTTGATATGCTTATACTTAGAATGAGTTTTAAAATTATTTTTTCAATCTTTTTCCTTCTTATTCCTTTTTTAAAATTTTTCGCTAATAAAACTGTAGAACTACCACTATTGTCTCTAGGTTTCTATTATAATCAAATGTCAAACTAGTGATTTTTTTGACGAGTTAATTTTATATATAATCCAATATTTTTGCTGATCTTTGTTTTCTATTTTTTGATATTAAAATTAACAATAAATCAAAAGGAAATGGGCCAAAGGTACTACTAAATTATGATAATCCCACTCCTTAAAAAATTTATAAATTCTAAATGAATTATTTCAACATTTTCTTTTCTATATTATAAATCTAAATCCATAATAAAATACCATTAAAAATATCATATCATAGTAATAATTATTATTATTATTATTATTATAGTTGTTTATCAAATGGTAGATATGGACATGAAAAATTTGGCACATTTTCCTTATAATTATACTAAATAATCTTATAATTGTATAGGAAAATAAATTTAAACTCATTCCACAAGGGCATTTTTGAGTATTCGTTTAAAAATTGTTCAACTCGATATTATTTTAAGGTTTTGTTACTAAAATTATCAAATCAAAGGAAGGTAAGTGTAATTTTTTAAACCTTAAGAGAACTCAATGAAATTGTCAGAAAGCTCAGGAGAAGTTTCTGAAATTATCCCTTTTACGTTTGCTTCTTTTTTATATGTATAATTGGTATGGTTGCATCTAGCGTGCAAAGTGGGAATTTCCTCCCACCTTGGGTAGAACCACTACTAATCATAGCAACTCTGCCTGGGACCATTGTCAAACGCTTATGGGTCCACATGGGCTTAGCCAATCAGCAGGCAATCGTAGGTGAATTACGTAGCAGAGGAATGTGGGACTTTCTATAAGACTAAATTGGATTTATGCATGTACATTAGATTGGGTTGATAAATTAATCATCATCGAGCTAAATGCTCAATTGGGAGAACATAAAGAGCCGAGAGACAATAAGACATAAATGCCAAATTCCTTTTCTCAAGACATGAATCCGATGGCATCATTTTCCAATTTTACTAATATTCAATTTCTGTGCATATGATTGTAAAAAATTCCTCCAATTTCTCTTATGGTGGCCAACTCTATTACTAAACCAAGTAACTAAAACTAACTGTTTACTAAAAGTTCTCTATTCACTATCACTATCATTAGTTAATGATAGTGGATTTTTGTTGAACCCATGAAATGTTTGGTAACTAAGGGGCGCTTGGTTCTTGCTTTGGAATTGAAAAGGGAAATGGAATGATGGATAGAGGGCCCACTAACGAGGGTTTTGATCAATTCCTCCCAATTTGGTTGGGAATCATGAACGGCTAAATTTTAACGTATCATTCCAATATTTCAATTCCCATTACACTAGACTAAGCGCACAGTATTGGAATTATTGTAATTCTAAGTACCGAAACCCCTAAACCAAACGGTCCCTAAAATATATAGGTATACCTTTTGCACTTTTTCCCTTTTTCCTACTTCATTTTTTTCTAAATTTTCTTCTCTCTCAATTTGTTCTAGTATTTTTGTTAAATTATGTTATACTGGTGTACAAGACACATTATAAGCGTATGCAAGTAATTAAAATTAGGGTTAATCACATTTTATCCCCTTAAAGAATACCCCATTTCTCAGTTTACCCCCTAACCTTTAATTTTGCTCACTTAACCCCCTTTAGGACAAAATTGCCCTTGTATTACTTTGACTTTTTATTTACCTTGTTTTCCTTTCTTTTGTTTCTTTTTCTCTTTCTTCTTTATTTAATTCTTCCTCTTTCCCACAAAAAATTTCACCTTAATGATTGAAATTAAAAAAGAGGAATTGCAAAGATCTATTTTCTTCTTAAATGATTAAAAAAATATTCAAATCACTTTCCTAAAATACAATTTTTTTAGCCTTTCAATTCTTTTAATTTTGGGTTTTCCTCTTTCCTTTCTAGTTTCTCATTTTATTTTCAAGAAAATATCATAAGATGAAATTGTTTTCCTTTCTTTTATTTCTTTTTCTCTTTCTTCTTTCTTTCATCCTTCCCAATAGAAATTCCATTTCAACGAAAATTTTTGTTTTGAGTTTATAATTGCATATTTCTGGGTGAAGGTTTAAAAGACATCAAAAAACTAATTTTGATTTTTTGTATGATGCCACGGGTCACAAATTTCAATTGATGATTATTAATCAGGTCACAATTTCATCTTAAGATATTTTCTTGAGAATAAAATAAGAAACTATAAAGGAAAGAGGCAAACCCAAAATTAAAAGAATTGAAAGGCTAAAAAAATTATATTTTAGGAAAGTGATTTGAATATTTTTTTTAATTTTTTAAGGAGAAGATAGATCTCTACAATTCCTCTTTTTTAATTTCAATCATTAAGGTAAAGATTTTTGTGGGAAAGAGGAAGAATTAAATAAAGAAGAAAGAGAAAAAGAAATAAAAGAAAGGAAAACAAGGTAAGTGAAAAGTCAAAATAATGCAAGGACAATTTTGTCCTAAAGGGGGTTAAGTGAGCAAAATTAAAGGTTAGGGGGTAAACTGAGAAATGGGGTATCTTTTAAAGGGATAAAATGTGATTAACCCTTAAAATTATTGTAAAACCTCTACAAATTAATAAATTTGAGACTATACAAATTTTATTAATTTAAAGAGGTACTAGTTAATTGATAAGTTAATAATATATTAAGTTCTCGAGTGTACTTATAATTCAAAGAAACATCCATTTAATCAACTAAAGTTTTATTTTATTTTATGTAAATTTTGATTTTTACTATAATTTGGTTATCCTTATCATTAGATAATGTTAATATTTAAAAAGCCAAAAAATTTTGACATTACTTTACTAGTCAAATTTGTGATTCATAACCTGTCATGTACAGTACAACTAGCTGCGGAGCTATGAATTAAGTTGATAACTGACAGGTGCCGAACCTGTGCAATAATAAAAATCTACTCGAGAAAAATACAGATTTTGTATATAGCGGTGAGTAGGGTCGAATCCACAGGGACTGGGGATAATTCGTTTCTTCTAGAGTCCAAAGTATGGGGGGTTTTTGGATCAAATACTAACTAAATAAATTAACTGCAGAAAATAATTGATTAAGAGAAATAACTAAAAGAAACTCTAGCCAAGGGTACACTTCAGAAATGGTTCATGCAACTGATCATCGATTCAAGGTAATTCCAACATTTATTAATAGATTGGTTATAGTTGACTCGCACGCGCTAAACAACCAACCCTTCCTTAATTTATCGATAGCTAAGGTACGACCGTTAGCTATTTCTCTAACCCAAAAACAACCCTAGGTACGACCGTAGGATTTAATTTCTAGATTGCATTAATAATTAGAAAGGCCCAATCCTAACTAACAAACACGCTACGAGGGTTTGTTTAAGCTAGATCGTATGCTCCCCTGACATAAATCCAATTACGCCAGTTGCTACTAAGATAGAGATAACGAACAATTACGGATTCAATTACCTCTATTTAGCAAAATAGCCTATATGAATAATTAATTATTGCGCACTAATCAATCATACATAAGGACTAAAACAATTAAAAACAGGAAACACATAAATACCAATAAATGAGGAAGCGATTAAAATAATTTCGATCTCACAGTAATTGTTGAACCAAGTCTTCAGTTGTCCCCTTGACTAGAATTAAGAGGTTAGTCCTCCATTAATGGAGAACAACCATGCGAAAGAGCTAAGAAAAGAAAATCTAAAACTATGCTAAAAGCCTAAACTAAAACTTGTTTCTGCCGAGAGAGAGAGAGAAAGAGAGAGATCCCCTGAAGCCAGCGAAGGGATTGTATTTATAGAGTTCTCGTGCGGCTGTCTCCAAAAGAGACCCAGTAGTCTTCCTGCTTTTGTGGATCAGCACGTTTAGTCAAAGAAGGAACCAAATCAATTGAAATCCAATTGAAGTCTTGTTGCCAAATGACTCTTCACGTGCAAATTGGCTAAGTCAGCATTGTTCCAGAATTGTCACCCGCGAAGGAATCTCCAAATATTTGGAAGTTTACACGTGGCCAACAATCCCGCAAATCCGGCTTTGGACATCATACTTAGGCGTGCCCACGTCTAACTGACAGGAAGGCTTCAAAAGTTAATTTCCCGGCTCCTTTTGCCCCTAAATGCTGCAATTCGCATAGAACACAAAATCTCAGTAAAATCCACCGATTAGTGCAGTATTTAGTCCAAATAAATAGGAAAAGCACGTGAGAAGACCGACTAAACTGCACTCTATCAATAACCATCCTAGTTATTTTCAATAGGTTGTAATTTCATCTTTGAAACCTTTCTATTATGTGATTATTGTTTATTGATTATTCTCACAATCTCAATTTGGAACCTGAGTTTTTTGAGAGTTTGTCTAAAACTTTATTGTAGTGCACTGTAGAAATTTTTGAAAAAAATTTGTAAAAGTTTTTGAAAGGTGAAAAAATTTTTTGTAGAAGTTTTTGTAAGGTAAAAATTTTTGTAGTAGAATTTTTTATAAGGTGAAATTTTTTTTCCTTTTCTTTTTTTCTTTCTCTTTCTTTTTCTTTTCTTTCTTTCCTTTTTCTTTTCTTTCCTCTCTTTCTTCTTCTTCTTCTTCCTTCCCCCTCCCGTCACCCCTCTCCTCCCTTTCCCCTTCTCCTCTCCTCTGCCTTTCCCCTCCCTTCTGCACGCCAACCCCTCCCCTGCTGCCCTCTTCCCTCGGTGCTCCGCCACCTCCTCTCCCTCTTCCCCTTCCCCTTTGCACGCCACCCCTTCCCCCGCTGCCCCGCCACCTCCTCTGCCCTGCCACCCCCTCCCCCATCTCCCTCCCCTTGTTTCTTGGAGCGCCGACCACCACCTCCGGCGCCTCTTCGACCAGAAACGCAGGTGCACCAGAGCGCCAGCGCCCCTGACCTCCTCCGCACGCGCATCAGCCAGCCCAGCTCCTGGTGTGCCTTCTCCACAGCGCACTCCAGTCGTAACGCGCGCGCAGTCGAGCGACCTCCATGCCCCTGCTTGGCTCTGTTCTTTTTTTTTTGCTTTTCTCCTCTCCCCCCCTCTGAGACTGAGACACCGCCTCCTCCTCCCCCTATTCCACTTCCACTTCTAATTCCAGTTCCTCCCGCCGCTGCAATTCCTTCCATGCCCGCCATGGAAATAACGGATCCCCCCAACCCTAACTCCACTTTGGGTGATTTGTTAAAAAAAAAAAACAATAAATAAAGAGAGACAGTCGGCCCAACCCCCGGCATAAACAACAGCGTTACTCCTCCTTCTGCAGAGGAGAGGGGGTGAGGGTGAGGTACAGAAAAAAAAAATTTTTTGAGGTGGCCGGCGCCGGTACAGGTGGTGGAGGTGGTGGCTGGCATGGTGGGTTGGATGAGGGAGGAAAAAGAAGAAAAATTTTTGAAAATTTTTTTGTGTATTAGATTTTTGAAATGTGTAGGGAAAAAACTTTAAGAAGTTTTTTGGGGTTCCTGTAGCAAAAGTTGTTAAAAAACTAATAGGTAAAAAATTTGGTCAAAAAACTCACTTCCAAACAGGTCCCTAGTTTCTAGGAGTACTATGTTAGCTATGTTTATGATTACAAATCTACAAATTCGATTTCGATTTAAAAGTCACAATGTTACATATAAGATTACTTATCTAATTTCTAAATTTAAATTAAAATCCACCAGGTTAATTATGTCACGATTCTAGTTTCTTGAAGCACTATGTTAATTATGTATCTAATAATTCATCTATAATTTTGATTCCAGTTAAAAAGCCACTATCTATGCAACAGATAAAGTTAGAGGGATCGCTGTTAGTGTAAACTTTTTTAGGCTATTTTTTAAACTTTCTATTTTATCCTTAAAGAAAAACTAATTTTTACTCTGACTATTTAATCACATTTTGTCAATATAACAACTCTAAATATTGTAACTACAAAATTACAATAACCTTATAAACCAAAATTCTTTGATAAATTTATAATAAATTTAATTACATAAAAAATAAATTTTATATAAAATTAATGACAATTTTTGGATGCATACAAATGCCCATAAGTTGTTGAGTGGCATACATGTTATTTCTCCTAAAAGTACAATGAACCTTGTGTGAAACTTCTTCACTTTCCGGTCACTACTTTCAATAGCTTTTCTCTGCCCTACTCCACAGTGATGTGTTGTTCCTTTGCTCTTCCCACCATGCATAGGTGAGTCAGCTTCCACCATAGATGAAATCTGTATAATTGAAACTCATGAAAATTGACTGATAGCTTTGGAATGGGGATTGTCTGTTAAATTTTCTTTAACTGATTATGTATATTTGTATCGCTTGTATATAGTATAGGTTTTCTTATGTACTTGAGAGCTTTTTCTCTTGTAAAAAACGTTATTGCTCATATTAATATAAACTTTTACAGTTTTGCATAAACATGAAAAAACTTATAATAGTAAATTTAGTATTTGTAAATTGAGGATTATCACATTTGCCTTTTCTTAATCTGTTTAGCAACCATTTGTCTCCAAATTTTTTTCTTTATTTTTCTTGAGATTTTTTTTCATGAATATTATTTCTTCTAGCTGTTGATTTCTTATTATAGCTGCTGAATATTTTTTCATCGAACTTTGTGCTCTGGGTCAAACTTGCAAGGCTGTATCTGTAGAACCTTTTAGATTTCTTCTTCTTCTTCTTCTTTTTTTTTTTTTTTTTTGAATTAGACCAAGTTATGATTTTTATAGATAAAATTCTGCGCTGCTATGGATTCTGTGATCACCAACACTACTATCAAATAAACCGCAAACAAAGTAATTTTTATATTCTTCCTGCCGTTTAATAAGTGGATAAGCGACACAATAATTCATAGAAAAAAGAATTATTTTTTATTAGTTTTATTTAGATATTCAAGAACCTAAAGAAATCTATGAATAGATGAACACCAAAGATGAGAGATATAAGAGGAACTTGCGACATGGATGATGGAGGCAAAGTAAAACAATGGAGGCGGCAGATTACTAATCAGTGGATTCACCGTCAATATTTTCAAATACTAGATAACATGTATTCTCTTAATTTGGGTATAATACAGAGTTAATATTTGTTTTTAGGGGAATTCTGTAGTACCTTTCAAATCCTATATGGATTGCAAGTTTTCAAAGAAAAGATTCTACATTTTTTATGGACATATTTTTCAATCATCTTTTTACCTCACATATATCAAATCGCTACAGTAAAAAGTCCAGAAAAATACAATCCAAACAAGGACTAAATTTATTATTGAATGAGAGTTATGAATTGTTAGATTATTCAATAATTTGAATCATTAGACGATGTGGTAAAATGTAATCGGATTAAAATCATGATACAGTGTTCAAAAGCTATTGTTGCATTTTTTGCATTTCGCATTTTCAAGGAATCGCCATCAATTGCTTTTTTTTTTAAATCCTATTGTGGTACGAATTCGTACTTATGGTAAGTGTTCTTTGATTTCTCCTTTTTAATCTTTGTTCCTCTAAATTCCCTCTGTTGTCTACGTCTTATTAACCTTTTAAATAATAGTGTGCACTTTATCTTAGAGAAAATATTCTTTGCAATTACACTTTGTGTTGGTAATTTCCACAAGAGAAATCCAACAAGGCATTGATATGTTATCAAGAATATTCTCGAGCAGAAAAAAGAAATTTATCCAACTCTGCTGAATCCTTGCGGCCCCATTAAAAATTGCAGAATCACATATCTCGTATACAGCTGAAGCAAGAATCCAAAAAACTTCATTAACTCGGAAAAAATCCCTTGATCCTTGACCATTTGTTTTTTCCACGGTTTTGTACATGTTCAAGGGTCTTAATTGGTCAGGGACTTTAGTGGAATAATTGATGTTTGTGAAGGCATTTTTGTACACAGAATTTGAAAGCAAAAGTCAATTGTCTATAGAGATTTATAAGTGACGTAGCAGTTTAGATTAGCTGTTTTTGGAGGTGTTTTTCAAAAACTTTATTGTAGTTGTGTATTTGAAAAACTTTTACTGTAAATAGTTTTTGGATTATTTTTAAAGGTATTTTTAAAATATATTTTTGAGTATTTTTATAATTTATAATTTTTTTGGGATATTTTTGTAAAAATTTTACACAATCCACCACTATCCCCTCCCTTTTTCTCCCAATCTCTCCTTTCTCTTCCTCTCCTCCTCCCCTCTATTTCTTCCCCCTCCTCCTTCTCCTCCTTCTCCCTCTTTCCTCTCCCTTCTCCCCTCTCCCCCTTCCCCTGCTTTCCCCCAACCCCAAGCCCCTCTTCCGCTTGTGGGTGGTGGCTGCGACTTTAGCCACCACTCTAACCACGACCGTCTTGGTCGTGGCTTCTGGTCGTGATTAGATTTGATCATGACAAGGAAGGTTGCGGTCAGTCAAGAGGAAGGAAATTGGGGGGCGAGGAAAGAGAAAGAAAAAAAGAGGAAAGAGAAAGAGAGAGAGAAGGAGGAGGAGAGAGGGAGGAAAAATGGGCGGAGAGAGAGAGGGTCGTGAGTGTGGGGGTGGTGGCTGTGGTGGTGGAGAGTGATGGGTAGTTGTATATTTTCTTGTATATTTGGAGTTATTTTTGATATATTGTATGGATATATATTTTTGAAATTATTTTTGTTTGTGTATTACTATAACATTGTAGATGAAAAAATTATTTTTCAAAAAAGTCTGAATCCAAACAGCGCTGTAGTTTGTCGAACTACAACAATGGTGACGTGCCTGACAACTTGTTGAAGAAGATCCATGAAACTTCAAGTGTAAAATTTTATTTGTGTTTATTGTAATTATCAAGGTTATTTACGAATTTTAAGTGCAAAAAAATATTAAAAACAATATTTATCTTTAAAATAAATTATGTAATATAACTTATAGAATTGGGGGGGGGGGTCATAAATTTTTATTAAAAGATCCCAAATAAATTTACTTTAGAAAAATAAAAAAATAAAGATAAAATTGACAAAACATTCATATAGTATATGACAAAGTAGTCTAGTGGTAAACATGTCATAGATATATGCCTAAAGTTCGAATTCGAATATTAGCAAGAGCTTGTTAAAATTTTTTCCATAAAATCAATTCGTCCACAAAACCGGATTCCCAATTTAATCCGATTGAACCGTTGAGTCATTAACAAGTCAACGGGTTTTGTGCTTAAACGGTCTAATTAGAGACCCAACCCAACCTAGTGGCAAGTTCACCGAGTTGATCAGTTCGACCACCAGACCGGGTCAGAGTTAATATATATGATTGAAAACATACAATTGATAGACTTTCTTTGTGTTGCCCAATTATACAGACATCATTGATTGGTAATAACTTATTTTTAATAGATTTTTGAAACATACAGCTGATAGTTTTTTTTTATAAAGAAAATAATAATAATATCTCTAAATTTAGTATAATAAAATTTTAGATGTTAGAATTGGGTGTGTTTATTTATTAAAACAAGCATCAATAAAATCTGTACGGACTTAACTTAATTATCATGAAATATGTCATATGACAACATATGTTTTTAATTTTGTTTTATTTGTTTGTATTGTGCTATTTGTTTACCTTATACTGGGAACTTTGACTTTTTTTTTCCTTTACTTTAAGAATAAGTAATGCATTTATTAAAACAAGCATTCATGGTAGTAGTATAATTACCACCTAATAAAATATTAAATTACCTGAAATCAAGCATTTATGTCATTCCTTATTCGTTATTATGTTCTCATTGTCCATATCAAGTGAAAAAAAATATTTATGCATTTGCTCGAAAACAAACAATTTAAACCTGGTCAAAATGCAATTGCAATCAAAACCATGATTCTACTAATCAACTTAAAATGACATACTCATACAAATTAATTTTAGAGAGCCTTTATTACTATTACTATTTTAAAACTTTTCCATGTCAAAATCATCTGAGTCATAAAATAGATTTGTTTAAACTATATAGCCAAAACTACACCTGAGCTGTACACGCGTACAAGAACATGAAGCGTACCTAATACTAACTTTTGACAAAATTCACAACATGGCCACAGCAAAGATACAAAATTTAAAAAAAAAAAATTTGCGACCAAAGCCCACACATATCCTGAACTAAATATCTAGAAAAACTGGTAATATTAGTGGCAATGTACAGTTTCCCCCATACAATTAAGTGATTCAAAAATTCGAATTTGAAAATAATCCAAAGAAAATGCGAAGGGAAATGGAAAAGCAATTACAATATACTCCAAAAACTACAAACAGAATAACCATGAATTATAAAATGTTGGACATATCCATTTCATTAAAAAAATAATAATAATAGAAGAGTGTTTCCACATGGGTTTTACATATCAGGCATAGATGATTAACCAAATAATTCCCACCTCCAAATTTTCAATTGCATACAAATATTTACAGATATCTTGCAAGAAAAAGCAAAACCATTTACACAACTCAATATAGGCAACTGGTAATTGTCAGTTCTTTTGTTATACATCGATTAGTATACTAGAAAAAGTCACAACTTTAATTCTTAACTTGACCAAATGAAAATAACAAATAAATAGATCAAAGGGGTGATTTCAAGACAGCTAATTATAACTGCCCAGCCCTTGTCTCCTTGAAAGTTTAGCTGCGGATAGGATACCTGTCTTGCTCTGGGAAGCCAATAGATGGGAAGGGATATAATAAAGGGGTGGATTTGTGGTGGCGTTGGAGGCGGACGTTGGAGGGGGAGGTGGTGGTGAAGGAAAGAAGAAGGGCAGGAAGACAAAGGCGGTGGCGCTGGATATTGCGGAGAAAGTTCTGGTTTGGAACTATCGTTGAGTGTGTTTGGATTGCATATTATTTACACTTTATTTACACGCACTATCTTGTTTACATCATTAACACATTTTTCAACCACATTTTTGTCTCACACACGTCATATCAAAAAAGTGTTACAATATTTTTTTTTATAAAATTATCCCAAATAATCTCCTATCTAAACACACTTAATATTATCGATTGCTGGTTACTTCCAACGTTTTAATGTCTTCAAAAGTTGATTTTTGATTAAAAAAACGACTTTAGTAAACCAAAAAAGAAAAAGAAAAAAAAATCCCTCCCTCTTTTATACTCTTCTATGAAGCCATGTCATTTTTCTTCTTCTTCTTATGTTTCCTTTTTTTATTTTTTTATTTTTAAATGGGAAACAATATACATAGACTTAATTTTGAGTAGAAAAATGTTAATTGTAGAAACAGATGCACTAAAAAAAATTTCAGTACTAAATCAAGTGGTTTTTGAAGTAGAAATGTTCTATTTCCTTAAAGAAACAAAAATCGGAGCATTCTTCATATTTTTGTCAAAAGTACAACTGTAATACACGAAGGTTAACAAACAGCCCCTTAATTTCAACTAAAAACAATAATATTTAGTGAAATAAGCATTCTATTTTTCCAATTTCAATTTCGATTTGTGGACATTTTATAGTTTTGTACTTTGGGGAAGGATTGGGTTGGGTAATAAAGTAGAAAGAATTGTAAATAGAAGTTCCTAGATTCAAAACTTCTCACTTGTAATATATATATATATATGTTGTGGTTTAATTTCTTTTGATATATATATATATATATATTTGTTTATTGGTGTGTACATGAAGTTATCCCATTTTTTCAGATTTATCTTTTTTGCAGTCTTTCCAAATTGGGTTCTTGAGAATCACATAAATCATATCTGGATGGATTACATGAACATTTTCCAAATCAATTCCGCTTAGGTAATAGCAATTTTTAAAATATGAAGTGTGGATTTTAGAATGCTGAATCAGAACAGTTATCAATATATCAAAACCTGGCACTAAAATTCCCAATACAATTAAAATGCTACAATAAAATTCATCTTACCATAATTAGTAGTATTTGATAGCACATGAAGTTTTGTTTTGTAAAACAAAAGGAATACTCAGTCACTAATTTCTTTTAGGTTACTAGAAGTAAAATTCCAAGAAGCAATTAACCAACTTTGGATTGTGAATAGCAGCTTCTTGTTGACTGGTTTTACACATCACAAAAATTTCTTTAACTTTATAGATTTAATCAAATTAAGTACTGCTTCACAGCATTTAAAGAGTGGAATGTACAAGATTTATCCACAACTAAGAACTATAATTCACATTGCTCCACCTCATCTCATTTGGCTCTCATTTATAACCTGAATAAACTCATTCCTGATTGCTTGTAATCCACTGAGGACATCTTTAATATTCATCCTGTCCCTCTGAATTTCTGAAGAGCATGAAACACCAATCCAAAACATCGATAGGTAGCGTTCCTCCTGATTGATGCTGCCGCCTTTGCTTGTTTTGGTGATTATACCTGCTATGGATTCTGCTTCCATTGAGATCTTTGGATCAACAATTTCCATTACCTGATGGGGAAGAGCCATCTTAACATAACTATGGAGACTAAAATCTTCTGTGAACATGCTGTCAGTAGGCGTTTTCCCTGTAAACAATTCAAGCAATAGAATACCATAGCTGTATACATCTCCTTGTGTTGATACCTCTCCACCCATGCCATATTCTGCAATTTCAAGTTCCAGGAGGTCGGACAAGAATTATTAGCCGAAATGCTGAAGGGATTGAAAGGTCGAATAATTGTGTACATCTCGGACATTCTAACTGAGATTGTTCACACTTAAGAAGGCATGTAATTGTACCTGCAGCAACATATCCAACTGTTCCTCTAATTGCTACTGAGTTGCTTTGATGTTGATGGGATTTACCTTCAATGAAGGAAAGAAATTTTGCCAGGCCAAAATCACTAACCATGGCGCGAAAATCATCACCTAGAAGTATGTTGCTCCGCTTTAGATCACAATGGATAATCGGTGTCCCACAATGGTTATGAAGGTAATCCAAGGCGGAGGCAATGTCGATTGCAATATTCAGTCTTTGTATCAACTGGAGCTTCATTAGGCTTTGTCCTTCTTCCTCAGCTGAACTTGGATGTAACCAATTCTCTAAACTTCCATTGGGCACATATTCGAAAATCAAAGCTTTGAAATCGTTGTGTTTGAAGTCTAAACTTGAACAAGAGGTTATGATCTTGACGAGGTTTCGATGGCGGATGTTTCTCAACGCTACACATTCAGCCAAGAAGCTCTTATGGGCACCATGTTGGTGGAGCTTAAGAACCTTAACAGCAACCATTTGCTCACCAGGTTTGAGGACCCCTTTGTAAACAGAGCCATATTTACCTTCACCAATCAAATTTTCTGAAGAAAAACCATTGGTGGAATCATATAATTCTGCATATGAGAGAGCTTCTGATTCTGTTTTTCTGCTGCAGAGGTAAAAGGTAATTGTTGTTTTGAGCTTCTTAGTCTATGAATTGCATAGGCAGATATGAGTAGTAAAACTAAAGCTAGAGGAATAGTAATGGCAATAACTATTACTATAGGAGTAGACAGCTTTGCTTTCTTTTTGGTAGGTTTCGGACAAGATGATAAGTTCAATGCTTTGATTCCTCCGCATAGCTTTCCATTCCCCAGTGCTGAAAAGGCACTAGAGTTTGCAAAGATCCCATCCATTGGCACTTCACCCTCTAGCATATTATAGGAAAGATTTAGAGTGCTGATGAATTTTAATTTTGCCAAAGAAGCTGGAATTTGCTCTGACAAATTATTTTGAGATAGATCTATGACCTGAATGCTTTTCAATTCTCCTAAAGTAGAAGGTACAGAGCCTTCCAAAAAGTTACCTTTCAACCGAAGATATTCCAACATCTCACAACCATCAATAGAGGTTGGAATTTCACCAGATAATTTGTTTTCTGAAATATCCAATGACACAAGATTCTTCAAATTGCCAACTTCCGATGGTAATGATCCGGTGAATTGGTTTTGAGCTAAGAGGAGGCCAAGAGAGAGAGATGAAAGAGCAAGAAGTTCTTTAGGTAAAGCTCCACTTAGGCGATTCTGACTAACAGTAAATCCTTGCAAGTTACTGCAGTTACTCAAAGAAACAGGAATGTTACCTGTAAGCATGTTCTGTTCTAATACAAGAATCTGTAGTTCAGAAATGTCACCGATTGTTGAAGGAATTTCTCCTGTGAAGCTATTTTCAGACAGATAAAGCTCCTGCATTTTAACAAGTTTCCCCACGGAATCAGGAATTATGCCTGAGAGAGAATTGTTACGCACATCGAGATAGCCCAAGCTTGCAAGGTTTCCAATCCCGGAAGGTAAGCTACCAGATATAATGTTATCATTCAGCCACAAAGATGTGAGTTTGGTTGAAAGATTGGCAATGGCAGTTGGTAGCATGCCTCCAATTTGAATTCTTGACAAACTCAATATTTGTAGATTTGTGCAATTTGTTAAGGAGGAAATAAAGCTAATATCATTTGCTTTATCAGTTCCAAGGGGATTATGGCCAAAATGCAAAACCTGAAGTTCTTTCAGGCTACCTAGATTTTGTGGAATTGGTCCTGTGAGTGAATTGTCTCCTATGCTAATTTTTGTGAGCCCTGAAACATTTGCTAATGTAGTTGGAATTGATCCAAAGAATTGGTTCAAATCAGCCAAAAATAAAGTAAGGTTTGGAAGAGTCAATCCCACAGTAGCAGGAAACTGTCCACTTAATAGATTGTTAGTAATAGAAAAGATCTGGAGTGTCGAAATGTTGTAGAGCTGAGGAGGAACTGCACCTAAAAGTTTATTTGAGGACAGCTCAAGGACATGCAGATTTGAAAGCCGACCAATCTCAGCTGGAATATTTCCACCTAGATTGTTTCTTGATATGCTAAGTATCTGAAGAGAGGAAATATTACCCAAAGATGGTGGAATGCTGCCTGAGAAATTATTCCTGGAAAGGCTCAGAGCATAAAGCTTAGATAAAGTGCTCAAGTCATCTCGAATTCGCCCGATGAGCCTGTTACCCCTTAAATCAAGAATACTTAGCTCTGAACAACCCGAGATATTTAATGGAAGTTCTCCCTCAAAGGAATTATTGGCAAAACGAAGATATTGAAGCCGAAAAAGTCTGCCTACTTCTTCAGGAATCATACCATGAAAATTGTTATCCGGAATATTGAGTTCTCTGAGAAAGGTAAGGTTTCCTATGGAGGGAGAAAGAGAACCAACCAAGTGAAATGATGACATATTCAAGACAGTGACTCTTTGATGAAGCAGGCCACATGTGACTCCACGCCAATCACAAAAATGAATGGAATCATTCCAGGAGCTTAGAGCCTGGAATGGATCTCCTTGTATTAGACCCTTGATGTCAAGCAGAGATTGGTAGTCTGTCTCATTGCTTGTCTCGAAATGAATTGCAGCAGCAGAAGCAGTAATAAAGATATGAAAAAGAGTACAAAACAAAAAACAAGATGAGCTTGCTAGCCTGAAATTCTTCCTTTCATATGCCATTGCGTACAAGAATTAAAGCTCAGAAAAGCAGATGATAGTTAACTACACAGAATGCATATATGCATCTTCTCTTGTGTTGACGTTTCATAAGAAGTTGACTAGTATCCTCTCTTCCTGTTCATGGCGTAAGCAGGAAAATGACCTTTCCCTTGGTATCATGCATCGAAGTGAGTGAGGAACAGGGGACGAAAATGTGCAAGAGTGGAATTTATGTATTTGCGTTTTTAGATTAGTTATCCACTGTTGTCTTTAGTTGAACCTTTGCATTTAGCAAGAATATCACCTCCAATAGTCAACTTTTTGAACTGCTAATTCACGTAGTCCTTTAAGTCAAATTTTCCATTTACTTAGTTTGGAATTTGGATTGGCATCTACGCTGCATTTGATGGAATACTACGAAAGCCTGCAACTGATGTCAAGTAAAAGATGTGATTAAATTCAAGGCTGAATGTGAACTCAATGCCTAACCTCCTAACATCGGACCAGACAGGCACCCGCTAATGAATTCATTTTCATATTTATATAACCTTAATATTGTGAATTTATATTTTCATGAATTCATTTTTTCATCAAATGGGGAATGTAATGCAATTTCCGACAAAATCATATTACCATAAAAAATGATCTTTGACTTAGCAAGTAGCAGCATTGGGTAATCAAATTAGTCCACTAAGCCTGAATAACATTGATTTACACTCTGGAATGATCAATAATTTGCTTAAAAAAGCTATGACATTTTGGTAAGAATGAACATATCTTCTCCCTGGATTAAACCAAAAGAATGAACATTTTGGTTTATTCATATATGAAGTTGACGTTTTCACTTCCTCAAAAGCATGAAAACAAAAAGGAAAAGGAAATAGCTAACGAGAAATAAACATGCAAGTGCCTTTTACTCATGATTCCCACCAAAAATTAAATTAACAAATAAAGGAAAAAATAGATGTATAGTCATATTCCAACAGATATCAAGATGGCCAAGGCACTTAGGTTGTTGAATATTTATCCTCATCATTGTCCAAAGATAGCAAGTCTAAACTGACTGAAATGCTAGAAATTCTTGTGGATCATGACTAGTAAGACTGCTAGATTATATTTGCTGGTATGACTAGAAAAACTGTTAGAGATAATTTTTGATTAAATTAAATTTTTTGGTGAGATATTTGGATCCAATGGATACCCAAGTATTTCCCAAAATTTCACATCAATTAATGGGTATAATTGGGATTTGTCCCATTTTAAACCTAATATCAAATTACAATACCCCTCCCGCCCAAAGTCCCTATGGGCATGGGTAGCCCATTGAGACTTGGAACAAATTGCCACTCTATCCTAATCGAAAGAGTGATACTAGAACACTGTTTCGAATTTTGTTTTTGAGCAAAAAAAATAACTTTTTCAAAATCAAAAAACAAAAGACACAAGAAAAGGATTTATTACAAAGAATCAAGATAATTTTACAAATCAAATCTTTATGCACATAAAAACACAAACATATCTAAGGACTAAATGTGGTTGAACAACAATCTAGAGTCACGCCTTTATTAGAAAGATAAGAAGTAGGAAAAAGTAAGAAGGCCACAACTAGATTTTTTTTTTTCCCTAAAAATACAATTGACATCGAAGACTGTAAGTCAAATATTGAGATTGTCTTTTACCTATTCTTCTCTTAGAGGAACTCTATTTCCCATCGATCATTTGTCCAGTATCCACTGACAACTGGAGGGATATGAGAAATTGTTTGATAATCTTCACTTTGCTTATCCAAATTTCGTACTTTGTGAATTAGCTCGTCAGATATATCATGCAATCCAAGATATCTAAGCCCGGTCAAGTTTTGTGAATTAACTCTGTTTTTCATTCACCATTTATCAAGTGTCCAATGCAAACTTGAGTGATATGAGAAATTGTCTGATAATCTTCACTTTGTTTATCCAAATTCTGTACTTTGTGGATTAGCTCATCAGACATATCAAGCAACGCAAAAGCTTTAAGCTCGGTCAAGTTTTGGAGGCCCAAAGGCAAGCCCTCCATAAGCTTGCATCCAGCAATAACAAATTTTTGGAGACTAAGTATCGATTTCTCTTCCACTCTTACCCATTTCAGTCTTTTTAACTGCACAAGCTGTAATTGCCGGAGTTTACGGAATCCTCCAACCTTAAAACACAATATCTCCCCTTCATAAGCACGATGGAGAGTAAGCTGTATCAAATTGGGCAATTGTCCAAGACTGCCTATTGCATTCTCCTCTTCCCTTAAACAACTATCTCCAAATCTATTTCATAGAACATAGAGGTTCTGAATTTTAATTCCCTCATCCTTTCCCATTTCTTAAATCCCACCCCTCCCTTGCTAGGAAAAAAAAAGTCTCCAAATCTTTTCTTTTCTTGAGAATTTTTTCATGAATTTATTATTTCTTCTGTCCGTTGATTTTCTTAGCATATTCTGATAGCTGGCAACAGCCGAAGCGATTATTTGTTCTGCCAGAGCTGTTTTTCTCAAAATGCCCAAGTTGCCCTTCACTAGTCCATTCCTTTGCCTTTAACGATTCTTCTAACTTTTTGTTCTGCCAGAGTAACTTGCAAGACTGTTCTGCCAACCATAGTCAGATGTCACAGGACAAAAATGAATTAGGGTTACAATTGAGTCATTAATTGTAAGCTGTGTCATTAATATTAGTATTACGGTGTCGTTCCTTTCATTATTCCCTTCATTATTATAGTACGATGTCGTTTCTTCATTTGTCGCGTAGGGAGGTCGTTAAAAGGAATATTCCTTTCATCTATCTGTGTTTGCAACTTCTTTCTTGTTTATTAGTTTGTGAAGCTTTTAATCTCTTCCCTACGTGATTTTTACAAAATTAAAATTTTACACACACTAAGTACGTGTGATGAAAGATTAGAATGGGAGCCAGTAGTGGAGAAATATCTCAAAGGATGTGATTTGGATAATATTCTTAAAATAAATCCTTTCTGTGGTTTGTTAAAAGAAAATGAGAAAAAAGAAGGCAAAGTTATTTTTCAAAATTATGCAGAAATCCATGATTATGCAGAATATTATATGAGAGTCTTTGTTGACTCTCAATCACTTGAATGGTTTTGGTTAGATCTCTATGGAACTTGATTATGAGTCCAATCCTAAGTTTGACATAGGAAGTTGGTTTGACAGAAGCTATGTTTATTGGTATGTGAGAGATTTTTGAAAATTTTGATATAGTTGAAAATTATGATTTGCATACATTATTTTAGGTAACTGATTGATAGGGCATAATTTGTTGTTAATTTTATGATTAATTTCCCTCTTTGTCCTTGCCAAATATTGTTTTAATTGTTGAAATGTACTCATATTTGGTATTTGGCCCTAATTACAGGAAGTGGAGCAAACAAGTGCTAAAAAGGAGACTTTATTGAGAAAAACACTCCACACATGGGAAGTTCTAAAAAGAAATACAAGCCGGGCTCCACAGGATGCTACAAAAAGGGAATTTCCTATCTTTATGCTGAAAAGGGTGGACTTGTACTAGGAGTCTTACGGGAAACTAAAAACAAGGACTTTGGCAAAACTCCAATTCTTTTGGCCCTTGGACTCTCAATTCAGTGGGGACCACTAGAGATAGCATTAGACTTTCTTTTGGCTTTAAAAAGGGAGAAACGTACAGGAGGTTTTCTTATCTATAGTTTTAGTTTAGTTTTTAGCATAGTTTAGTTTTATTCTTTCCTTTGATGGCCTGGACCTCAATTAAATTACGGGGAGATTTTCTCATGAGGCGTGGCTAAGTTTTTGATCTAGTTGAGGAACAACGGAGGATTTGGTTCTACTAAATTTGTGAGATCGAATTAGTTTTTATTTATTTCCATTATTCACTGGTATTTGTCTATCTTCTGCTTTATGTTCATATGGTTGTTTTATTATTCGATTATCCAGGGCCCGGATTCTAGATTAATTCAATAACCTGAAGCCAATTAGGGTAGTTAAATCCGTAATTGTTTAATTATTCTAAACTGGTGGCAACTGGCATGATTGGGTTTGTGTCAGGGAGATAGACAGGCTAACTTAAAGAGACCCTCGTAGCGTGTTGATTGGTTAGAATTAGGCTCTTCTAATTATTCATGCAATTAGGGAATTGAACTTCTATGGTCGTACCTAGGGTTATTTCCTGATTAGAGAAATAGTCAACGGTCGTACCTTGGCTATCGACAAATTGAGGAAGAGTTGGTTGTTTATCGCGTGTATGACAACTATAACTAATTTATCAGATAGTAACTGGAATAATCCTTGCATCTGTGATCGAATTAAGTGAACCATCTCCGAAGTTGTCTCTTGGCTAGAGTTCGTCCATTATTATTTTTATTGTGATAATTAGTTATTTGAGTTGTAGTTATTTTATTTTATTAATTTATTCCAAGTAATTTAGTTACTATCATTTTCAAACCCCCCATATCTGGAACTTGAGAAGAAATTAAATTATCCCCAGTCCCTGTGGATTCGACCCTGCTTACCGCTATATACAGAATTTGTATTTTATTTAAGCAGGTATTTATTATTGCACAGGTTTGACGCCTGTCAATTTTTGGCGCCGTTGCCGGGGACTGGTGCCAGATTAATTTGTTTCTTTTTGAGTTCATCTTGTTTTTTTTTATTTATTTTCTCTTATTTTATTATAGTTTATGGCTTCTAACACTCCGTATTTTGGTGATAGACTGGATTTTATTTCCGGGGAAGGCGATGAGACTAGTTTTTTTGCTAAGTTTGCATATTCAGAGGCAGTAAACTCTATTAGAGAAAGAATGGCTGCTGCAACCTGTAAAATTTGTTATGCCAGGGATCATTCGACAGGTATGATCAAGGATGGTGGGATAACTCCAGTTATAATTATACAACAGGGCCACTAGATTTTCAACAGCTAGAGTCTCAAGAACCGTCATCCATGTCAGGTATGTCTCTTGAAGAAATGGTTGAATTAATAGCTACTAACACATATCAAATTCAACAGGAGGAATTCAACAGGAGACACAAAAGATGAGTGAAGAGATGAAAGAAGCAAGGCGTGAATGGGCATTTAAAACGAGCAAATTGATTTCTCCAGTTTATGAAGAATTGCCCTCACCGACTATTATCGACCATGAGGAAGATGAGAGTGCAATTATTCTGACAAATGACATGGTACTGCAAGAGTCTCGAGAAGAAGAATCTAAAGATGTAGTTGAAAAGAAAGTTGAAGAGCAAGAATTGAGACCCCAACATCAAATGGTTCAAGTGAATGAATCCAGTGAACTATCTCCAAATGCGGTGACATCTCCTCCATTCCTTGATCAATATTTTCCTGACTCTTATTCTTTAATTCCTGTTAGTGAGATTGATTTTATTATACCAGACGATTTTGAATTTCATGCCAGGAATAAATTAAGAGTCATGATGGCAAAATATCTCGAACCAATAAGTGCTCTTGATGGAGGAGTGAGTGAAGATTTAAGATCATCACTTGTTTGTTTGGTGCCATTTACTAGTCCATGGAAGCCCGTAGCTCGTGTGCCCAAGAATTACTCTATTTACGAGGGCTATCAGGATTACATAGAAGATGAAGCACTGAAACGAGCCACAAGATTTTATCCTCCATGAATACACATGAAAATGTCTAGCCAAAGACATTAAAGAAAGGCGCTACTTGGGAGGCAACCCAAGACTATTTGTTTCAATTTTCATGCATTTTTGAAGTTTTAGTTAGGTGTTGGTAGCAATTAATAGTTTGATGTTTGGTGACAGGGAATTGGCATTTAGGCGTGCCCACGCCAGGTGGTCACGTCTGGGGAAAAGGGTTGGAAGGCGAGAATCTGGGGACTCTAAGGCAGTTAGACGTGCCCACGCCAGGTGGTCACGCCTGAGGGAAAAAAATTTTCGTTCAGGATCTGCGGACTCTATAACAATAGACGTGCCCACGCCTAGGACAGGAGTTCTTCGTTTACAGAAAAAAAAAATAAATTTAAAAAAATAATTTAAAAAGTTTTTGAAAAAAAATTTTTTTTTTTCACCGTAGCTTGGATTTTCAAAGTAAAAAAAAAAAAAAAAAAACAATTTCTCTTTCTTTTTCTTTCTTTCTTTCTTCTTCTTCTTTCTTTTTTCTTTCTTCCTTCTCCCCTGCTCTCTCTCTGTTGTCCGAATCCCTTTTGCCACCGCCCACTCACGCCGCTGCCGCAGCTCACGCTCGTCCCTCCACCTCCAGCTCACGCTCGTCCCCCTCACTCACCCTCGCCCGCCGCCAGCGTCATCCGCAACCAGAGCCGCCGCTGGCCTCAAGCTCCACGACCACCACCACCTCGCGAGCTGCAGCCACGCAGTCGCCTGCCATCGCTTCCTCCTAAGCCCGCGCGCCCCTCCTCGCGCGACCCCCTCGCAGGCAGCATTCGCACCAGCCGCAACAGCCATCCGCAGGCTGCCGTGAGCCTGCACCCCAGCGCCCAGCCTCGCGCGATCGCAGCTCGCACTCCCCGCGCCAGCAGCTCGCCTCCTGCGCGCCCAGCAGCCAGGCGCACAGCACGTCGCGCGCCGCACGGACCAGCAGCCATCAGCAGCTTCCTGCGCGACTCTACCGTGCGCAGATCCAGCTCCTCAGTGGACCAAGCCCAGCAGTTCGCGCCTCCAGCCGAGCCTCCTCGCGCAACAAGAGTGGCAGAGCAGCAACTCAGCCTCCGCGTGCTTGCCAGAGTGCGTGCGACACACGCGCGTACTAGGTCCTATCCTGCTCTCCATTTCACCCACGGCTAGCCAACACTCCGGTGACTTCTTATTTAATTTACTGTCACTAATTAGCTGAGGCCAGATTATTAGTTCTAATTAGCTGAGGACAGATTTTTGAATTGTTAGCTGAGGCCAGACATTTTTGTGGTTGATTTGAGTGCTGTGATATCATCTGTGGTTGGTTGACACTATTTGTCCAATTTTGGGGTGGAATCTGAAGTAATTTGGGGAAAATTTCATTGTTTCCATGTTTAATTAGTTTTTGAGTGAAGTTTTTATATGTTTATCTACTTAATTGATTTTTGGGCTGTTTAGTTTCTATTTGTTCAATTGTTGGTGTTTGGAGCTGTGTTCGGAGACCCCTATTGCACCCTTAGTTGAGTAATTTTCTGGGTTGGTTTGTTGAATTAGTATTGCCATTGGTTGACTCTAAGTACCTTGTTTGGGGAGTATTCGGTTTTGTGATTTCAATTGCTAAGCTCATTGGAGCACTTGCCGAGATTTTGAGTTGCATGATTTCTGTATTGACTAATATTCGGACCACCACTGCTTATTGTTTGTAATAGCTGCTTTGTTGAGACTTTCGCCTAGTCCTTAGGTGCATGAAGTTTCCATTTTCTTGATTGGGGTGGCCGTTTATGTTGCTTCATTATCTGTGGGATGCACCAGTGGTACTGGTTGGGGTATTATAACTACATTTGATGCCACTTGGTTCTAGTTGGTGGGCTACTTGATCGAAAACTGCCAAACATTTTGATTTAGTTGTAGTCCAAAATTTGAACTACTATTGCTGGTTTTGACGGTTTCTTGGCTCATTTGCTAATTTCGGTTGGTTGAGTTGTGTAATTTCTTAACCATTTGGACAGATTTTGGGTGGGCAATTTTTGTCGCTCTCTGTTGATCTTTGGGAGGCATTTCTGACCGTATGCTACGTATTCAAATTGGTTGAATTCACTGCTTTGTCGAGGTTATTTTTGGTATCACGTGAGTTCTACTTTGCTGATTTCTGTCTTGCGTCCCTTGAAGTGCCTTTGGTTGGGTATTTTCTTCATTTGTTTGTTGAATTGGAAGGCTACCGTGCCACTTCCATTGCTTATTGCTGTTGGTGGCGTCTAATTGACTTGCTGGAGTATTTGACCTATTGATTTCAATTGCTAAATCTTTAGGGCATTTGTTGGGATTTTGGGTGGCTATGAGTCCATTTGCTGAAATTCGTTGCTTTGTTTAATCAGTCGCATTGCTTCTAGTTTGCTTGAGTGAAATTGGTTGGACGTCCTTTGCCTGTGGAGTTTAACTGTTACATTGTTTGGAGTGATTTTCTGGTACTGATTGACTTGTTGGGCTTAAATTGCTCAGGGCTTTAAATTGCTAATTTGGTGAGCCATTTATTATGCACTACCCTTTTGAATTGGGAGATACCTGTGCTTATTGGGTTGATTTTTGACTTCATTAGAGGATATGGATTTCTACTGATCTGCATTTACTTGTTCCTCTATATGTTGGCAATTTTGTTTATATTGATTGGGTTACTTGTTAGCGGCAATAGTGAGATCAAGGTTCTCTTCTAGGTCCAGAATCTCTTGACCTTAGCCTACTCCAACCCAACTCAACCATTCCCCGCCTCACTCACTGCTGTGGCCCCGCCATGGTCCCCGTGATTTCAGGGAAGTACCGTTGCTCTTTTGCTTACTATTATTGTTTATTTATCACATTGAGGGCAATGTGTGAATTAGGTGTGGGGGGGTCAGTTTGGGTGCTAGTATTTCCAGTTTTCGATTTCTAGGGGCTTTTCCTTTATTTTTAGTTAGTTTTTGCCTATCTTTCATTTATTTTATTTTCTTTTTCTTTCTAGTGGTCAGTCCTTAAATGAATACCAAGTTTTGATGCTGGATTGTTGCCTCTAATTATGCTATTGCCAAGTTTTATTAATAAAAGGGTATTAAATTAATGTGGTTGAGTTCATGAACATCTCTCTGGTGAATATCGGTAATTGCTTGACTTTTCCAATTTTTGGTTAACTTTTCTAGGCATAGGGAATGATAGTTGGCATTTTTCATGTGAATTGGTCCAGTTATTAATTTTAGTTCTCCATATTTGGAAATTTGAGGCTGGCTGCTGTTCTTTTGTGTCATTTTTAGTTATTGTGCTATATGATTGTAAATAAGAGATGACTGTACTCCGCTAGTTATTACTACTGAGTAACCGGGGATCTTCACCTAAAATGTCGATTCTCGCGTCAAAAGGTAGTAATTGCTATGAGTGCGTGATCCCGTAGCGATTGGAGCTGAGTAACCGGGCTTCTCCATCTATCAAATGTTGGAGTTCGCGTCAAAAGGCTCTAATGGCTAGAGATTAAGTCTTTTGCTATTCTGAAAAAAAAAGGAAAAAGAGAAAATAGAAAAGTGTGAAAAAAAATAGCAAGAAAGAAAAGTGAAGGTTGTGTTAATAAGTGGTAAAAGTCAGCTTGCCGATTTGTGGAATTAATGTTGAGATTTTGGTTAATAGTTGGACCATTTACTAATAAATGTGAGCAACCATTCCTTTTTCTTAGATTAGTTTGCTTTAAATTGGAGGAGTTGGTAGTTGAGAAGCTAACCGGAGTGATTTTTCTTGGATCTTAACTGTGATGCTTGATATATGTTTTTCTGGGTATCTTGGCAATATGATAGTTAGAGCAATAGCCATTGTCAAATTTTGGTGTTCAATTGCTGTTATTATGCTTGAGGGCAAGCATGATTTAGGTGTGGGGGGAATTGATAGGGCATAATTTGTTGTTAATTTTATGATTAATTTCCCTCTTTGTCCTTGCCAAATATTGTTTTAATTGTTGAAATGTACTCATATTTGGTATTTGGCCCTAATTACAGGAAGTGGAGCAAACAAGTGCTAAAAAGGAGACTTTATTGAGAAAAACACTCCACACATGGGAAGTTCTAAAAAGAAATACAAGCCGGGCTCCACAGGATGCTACAAAAAGGGAATTTCCTATCTTTATGCTGAAAAGGGTGGACTTGTACTAGGAGTCTTACGGGAAACTAAAAACAAGGACTTTGGCAAAACTCCAATTCTTTTGGCCCTTGGACTCTCAATTCAGTGGGGACCACTAGAGATAGCATTAGACTTTCTTTTGGCTTTAAAAAGGGAGAAACGTACAGGAGGTTTTCTTATCTATAGTTTTAGTTTAGTTTTTAGCATAGTTTAGTTTTATTCTTTCCTTTGATGGCCTGGACCTCAATTAAATTACGGGGAGATTTTCTCATGAGGCGTGGCTAAGTTTTTGATCTAGTTGAGGAACAACGGAGGATTTGGTTCTACTAAATTTGTGAGATCGAATTAGTTTTTATTTATTTCCATTATTCACTGGTATTTGTCTATCTTCTGCTTTATGTTCATATGGTTGTTTTATTATTCGATTATCCAGGGCCCGGATTCTAGATTAATTCAATAACCTGAAGCCAATTAGGGTAGTTAAATCCGTAATTGTTTAATTATTCTAAACTGGTGGCAACTGGCATGATTGGGTTTGTGTTAGGGAGATAGACAGGCTAATTTAAAGAGACCCTCGTAGCGTGTTGATTGGTTAGAATTAGGCTCTTCTAATTATTCATGCAATTAGGGAATTGAACTTCTATGGTCGTACCTAGGGTTATTTCCTGATTAGAGAAATAGTCAACGGTCGTACCTTGGCTATCGACAAATTGAGGAAGAGTTGGTTGTTTATCGCGTGTATGACAACTATAACTAATTTATCAGATAGTAACTGGAATAATCCTTGCATCTGTGATCGAATTAAGTGAACCATCTCCGAAGTTGTCTCTTGGCTAGAGTTCGTCCATTATTATTTTTGTTGTGATAATTAGTTATTTGAGTTGTAGTTATTTTATTTTAATTTATTTATTCCAAGTAATTTAGTTACTATCATTTTCAAAACCCCCCATATCTGGAACTTGAGAAGAAATTAAATTATCCCCAGTCCCTGTGGATTCGACCCTGCTTACCGCTATATACAGAATTTGTATTTTATTTAAGCAGGTATTTATTATTGCACAGGTTTGACGCCTGTCACTGATGAAGATGAATTTGTCAGTGAATGTTTTGATTTGAATGAAAACGTGCATGAAAATATCTATGGAGGTGGATGAATATATTGAAAAATTTTGTGGCAAAAATTATTTGCAAAAAGAAAGGCATGAACTATTGTTTGGAAATTGTTTGCAAAAAGAGACCCAGTCTTGATCATTGAATCAATTTGAAAATCTCAGCATTCTCCACTCTCGTTTTGGACTTTTACATCCTTAATAATCTCTTACTAGCGAAAATGATAAATATAGTCCCCCACATTTCCAAAAATATTTATTTTCCATTTACTCCATCAAGTATACATTCAAGTTCCTAATCCAAAGAAAGCCACAAGGAGAAAAAGGGATTTAGTAATAAACCAAAAAGGAAAACGTCACCACAAATTCTGTAGAAGTCCAGGAAATAATGTATATACCCTTTATGAATTAGCGAGGTTTCCCTACTCCTAATGCAAATTTATCCATATTACTAATTTATTCCCCATTTTCAATTATAGAAGAGGGAAAATTGAACTTGTAATTGTTGTAGCAGGCAATCCCACAATATTCATAAACGTAGAAACACATATATGTCTAACTATCTAAGGAACTAATTATGGTTGAATAGCAATATAGAGTCATGATTTTATTACAAGGATAAGAAGTAGGAAAAAGCAATTGACAACAAACATCATAATTTAAATGTTGATGACTGCAACAGATTGTCCTTTACCTATCTTTTCTTAGAGGAACTCTTCTTTCCATTCACCATTTATCCAGTGTCCAATGAAACTTGAGGGATATGAGAAATTGTCTGATAATCGTCACTTTGTTTATCCAAATTCTGTACTTTGTGCATTAGCTCATCAGACATATCATAAAATCCAACAACTTCAAGCTTGGTCAAGTTTTGGAGGCCCAAAGGCAGGCCCTCCATAAGCTTGCAACCAGAAATAAGAAACCGTTGGAGACTGGATAACGATTCTTTTTCCACTCTTACCCATTTCAGTCTTTTTAATTGCCCAAGGTATAATTTCTTGAGTTTTGGGAATCCTCCAGCCTTAAAACACAATGTCTCCCCTTCATAAGCACCAGAGAGAATAAGAGCTACCAAATTGGGCAAGTGTCCAAGGCAGTCTATTGCATTCTCATCTTCACTCAACTCACTATTGTGCAAGGCTAAAGTGCGCAAGGATTGAAGTGACATTACCCCCGGTACTCTCTCTAAACGCCCACTCAACGTCAGCCTTGTAAGAAATCCAAGTCTTGGGGAGACAAAATGTTGGAGATCAAGGGTCTCCTCTTGTTCAATAGAGCAGATAAACAACTCTCGAAGGTTGGTCAGCCTCGAGAGGGAGTAGAGAAACTCTTTTCCATCTTCTCTTCTCAGCTTTGTGATGGATAATTGCCGCAACTGAACGAGCTTCCCAATCTCCCGTACTATTTTACCACTGTCTACTTCTATACATGAAAGGCTCTCCAAGGAAGTAAGCTTTCCAATTCCATCTGGAGATTTAAAGCCCCAAAGTGCAAAGTTATCTGAATAATCACCCTTTCCGCCTACGGCAAGGGTACGGAGTTTTCTTAGCTTTAGAATTTCCACGGGCAACTCCGTTATAGTGGTTCCGAACATATTTAAAACTTCTAGGTTTTGAAGCTGCTCGATAGATTTTGGAATGACTTTAACTCTGGTGCCACTTAGATCTAGAAACTTGAGATGAAATAGTTTGAAAACTTCCTTTGGGATGTTGTCCAGTTCAGCTCCCGCTAAATCTAAAACCTTTAGGAACTTGGGACCACCACATAAAAACTTGGACAAAAATGAAGTTGTGAGAGGTTCTTCATACCCGAATGTTTCCACGGACCGAAGACACTTTAAGCTGCTGAAGCCTTGTGGAGGTTTACCAGTGAAGTTATGGATTGCCAGGTGTCGAACTTTGTCAGGCCATCTTGTGCAATATCCAGTGATTATGGCTATGAAGCTCTGCTCTTTAGATTTTGAAACAATGATTTCACGCAAAATATCATGAAGACCACATTCCTTCAATTTGCCATCATACCATGTGTCCTTAACTTGGATTAAGCTTCTGTTGACGAGTTCTTTTAGATATCTCATAGCAATGTCAGTGGCCGTCATTCCATCTTCCTCTTCTACAAATCCTAGTGCTATCCATTTATAAAGTAATATTTCGACATCAATTGAATGATCTTCAGGATAGATACTTAGATATAATAGGCAGTTTTTGAGATGGTGAGGCAAATCATTGTAGCTAAGTAAGAGTATCTTTCTAATTCTATCAAGCTTACCGCTACCATCTACCTCACTGCCAAAGCCACGAAAAATCATCTCCCATTCATCTATCCTGTCCTTGTCCTTCAAAGCCAAAACACCACCCATTACAACAATTCCAAGTGGTAGGCCCTCACATTTTTTTAGTATTTTTCTACAAACTTTTTCTAGATTTGAAGGGCAGCCATTACTTTGAAATGTTCTATTGCAAAAAAGAGTCCAAGAATCTTCATAAGAGAGGGGCTTCATCTCATGGACAAAGTCATGGGATGCCAAACAGGATGCAGAAGCTACATCGGTAATTCGTGTTGTCAACACAACACGACTAGCAGTATTGCAGTCAGGAAATACATATTTGATAGTTTCCCAAGCATTTTGACTCCACACATCATCAAGGACAAGGATGTACCTTCTTTCTTTGAGGAAGTCTCTGACAAATTCGCTGAGCCTAATACCTTCCATGGAATCCACTTGCGGAGGGACCGGCTGTCTGATTTCCTCGTACAATTGTTGAATCAAGTTCTTGATGATGACTTTGAATTGAAAATTTTGAGAAACAGTTATCCAAGCATGGCTCTGAAATTGTTTCTTCACTGCAGCATCATCGTAGACCTTTTTCGCCAGGGTGGTTTTACCGAGTCCCCCCATTCCCACCACTGAAACTACTTTCAAGTGGGAATGGTCATCAAGGATTTTGGAGATGAGCTCTTTTTTGGGCTGATCGATGCCAACAAGCTTAGCCTCTTCAATCAGGAGTGCTTGATCACGAATATCACAATCTGCGTTTGCCACGTGCGAAGAGCGGGGGCCTATTTCTTGAGTACCATACAAGGACTGGTACCTCTGATGCCTTGCAGAAATCTCTACAACTCTGGCCTTGATATCTTTTATCTCCAAAGAAATCCGATGGCGGGCTTTCAGATTTTTTGTTGAGCTGTAGATCTTTTCAACACGGCCAAAGAATCCATCCGCGTGTCCACGAGCAAAGCGGAAGGCAAAATCATCGAGAACATCCTCTATATCATAAGCAACTTCTCGAACCTGCTTGACCCATTGTTGGAGTTGAGAGTCATTGTCCTCCTTCGCTTCAGCTTGTCTGAGGAAAGCATTCATGTCGCCGAGTTCATCTTTGATGAACTGAACATCTGGTCGAAGTCCACCCAAAAGCGTGCTCTCTTGGGAAAGTAAGGTGGAGAGCTGCTTAATTAGAAAGCCTACAACACTCTCAGCCATATTCCTTGGATAAATTTCACAGGAGTTGGTTTTCCTACCAAAACAATCACAAGAAAAAGTATGCTGTTCTCTCTCCTGGAAAGGGGAGGGTTAACTAGCTTGTTGGAAATACCAAGATCATGTTCAGGAAAGTCGTCCTTTCCTTTCTGCGACTTGTGGGGCTTGAATTTAAGCTGTCCGTAGAATATCGAGTGGCTAGAATATAGATAGACATGTAGAATTCAACAAATCAAACTTTCTTTTGCGTTACTGGGCTCCATGGATGGAGACGGGTAGCTGAATGCCTTAAATCTGGACTTGACTGCTCAGTCGTTGTTCCTTTCTTGCTTCCCCCAATTGATTTTAACATGAAAATCAAGATGAATACTTATACTTTTCAATTTACCGCATATAACAAGTAGTAAAATTTTAATCTATTATACTTCACGAATTATATTTCAATTTTTTCAAAAAATTTTAACATTTGAGTAAGGATAATAATATACTTTTTGAATAATATATAAAATAACAGCGACATATATCATAATAACTATAGATATATACATATCTAAGCGATAAAGTGATAAAATTTTAATAAATTTAACATCTCGTACATAAAAATAAGTTTAAAATTGGTATAAATATTGTATAGTCTTCGACAATTATAGTAAATTTATCCATTTTTTTAAGTTCCGTAACATTCAAATATGTTCATTCTATTCATGTAAGAATTTATATGCGTAATTTTTTTTGAACACATATTTACATGTCGAACTTTTACTCATGTTTTTTCAAAAAAATTCAGTATAATATGCATATATATATATAATATCTCATATTATACCCGTCACGTTATTTTATTAACTATGGTCCAATATAATCTTTGGGGCTGAAGTCGTTGTTCTTTGTAATAAAGTCATTCCTTTTTTTTTGTATTTTTTTCGGCCTTTGTTAGGTATGAACTGTGAAGTCGTCATTATCCAGTAGTTGTCGTTGGGTATGAAGTCGTCGTTATTTAGCATTTATTTGTCGACTGCTTTTATTGGGTAAGAAGTCGTTGTTCATTGGTGTGTGTCAAAACCTTTTCCTTTTAGAAATAAACGCGTAATATATAACAAAAACGCGTGCACTTGAGCGTGATTTCATGCTTTTTATGTTTGCTTCTTTTTTTTATATGTATAATTGGTATGGTTGCTTCTACTTCGGATGTTGCTGCAGTATGTTTAGGAATCAGAGAAGAGGTGTGGAAAGTTGCTGCGGTATGATTGTGACCACAAATAATAGGAGAAGTGTGGGTGATGGACACCTGTAAAGGGCTTCTTTACCTGCAACCTGGAGGGCTGTTGGGTGTTGGGGGACTACAACTGCAAATGTAAAATGTGGAGTGCCTAAATTAGGCAACTTCCAAAGTGAGGGGGTCGTACGCTGAAGTAAGGGCAGGGAAAAAAGGCGCGAAGCTTGGCGGGTAAGCTAAACACAGTATGCATAGTAGTAAGGAAGAAGTGCGAAATCGGACGAAAGCATTGAAAAGTGGGGTTCTTTTAATAAACACTGATGTGTTTATTTTGTATGCTTTCCGATAAATGAAGTACCCAATTTAAGAAAATTGGGTACTCCTGACCGTATGATGGACGAAAGCCATAACGAGCTGGTCGTTTATAAGACAACGGGTTTAACTATACTTTTTTTTTCTGATAAATACATTTCTATTTAAGGCACCTTGCTACTCTGTTCGTGTAACGGTCCAAAAGACATAAAGAGCTGGTCTTTTATTCAACAGCGGGATTATTTTCATTTTATCTGATAAAACATTGTGTCTTTAAGGCACCTTGGGTATTATGTTGTTGTAAGAGAGGAAAGCCATAAAGAGTTGAAACTTTTAAATTGAAACACACGTTTGAATATATGAATGGGCCTCTACGGAAAATGGGTTTAATCTTTACTTATAATAGGGGAAAGCCATATAGAACTGGTTTTATTATCGAAAAATGCATTTCAATATAATGTTGTCAGATAAATAAATATTTATTTAAGGAAAATAGGTACTCCGTTCTTATACTTTTTTTCGATAAATACTTTTATACATTTCTATTTATTAGTAAGAATTACTATTTATGTATAAAAACTTACTATTATTTGAACTAAACTTACTCTTTTAAAAGTAAGTTTGGGATATAAAGTAGTAATCTACTTATTTAAAAATTAAATCTAATATTTATTCCAATTTACCTTTTGAGGTATAAAAGTTACTAATTTATTAGGCTTAACTTACTATTTTAGATAGGAAACTTTGTTTGGATTGTGATTTATTTGCCAAAATATATTTGCTTACATTATCATTACAATTTTCAACACACCTTTTTATCTTTCCAATTACCTTTTTATCTCACATACATCACATCACAAAAAGTGCTACAGTAAAAATATCTCTAATAATTCACAATCCAAACAAACCCTTACTTCCATGATTTTAGGTGTTATTCTATTTAGGTGAATAGGTCCAACAATAAATCAAATGATCGCTAAAAGTGCAACAACATGTTATATTAGGTAAAAACTATTTCGCTACCATAACTATCATTTAGTATATCTATATGTATTGTTGAGGGGGTTTTGGATAGGGAGCTTCCAAAATTGTCAAAAGTTTGAATGCTATTTTAATAGAATTTTACATTTTTATAATTAAAAAATGTTTATCCCTTAACTAATCATGTAACCGCTCCTACAAATCCTATAATTATGCTCATATTTTTCCCACATTTCCCGCACGTTTTTTTCACTACCCCGTAAAATTCAAACTCCTAAACTTTAACTAACAGATAATAACCACCCCTGTAAAATGATATCTGCAAATTTCAATTCACATCTCACATTTATTACTGACACTTATCATATCACTGATAGTAATAACTAACCGTTAATTTAAGAAATTCGCAACTACGAAAGTCAAATATCCAAAATTTAGTAGCCTGTTTAAATTACAATTTTCACAATTCAACGTATCTTATTGTCATAATATATTTTACTCTCACAATCATTCACAAATTATAAAGGGATTAAAAAATAAAAAAATTTTAATAAAAAATTAATTCAAAGGTAGTTAATTCACACACACACACACACGCATACATATATATACATATATATATTCATAATATAAACTAAAATTATAAAAAATTAGAAGGGCTAATTTTTTTTTACACAAATATTTACACAATATGAATTAAAATTTTTAAAACTTTGAAAAGAAGGGACCTATGGCCCCGATTAGCCCCTATTAGTTTGGAAGTGTTTGGATAGCAGATTTTTTCAAATAATATTTTGCTTATATTATAAACACATTTTTCAATCCATTTTTTTATCTCACATACATCATATCACAAAAAGTGCTATCATAATTATTTCAAATAATATTTTAAATAACACTCTATCCAAACACATTTCAATAGCGTCTTAGTTCCAAACCTGCAAGATTACAAAAGAGAAAATAACTTATCACAAAATGAATTTTACACTATGGTGATCCCACCCAAATGTAGTTATTTCACGCATACACGTACATATATATACTTATATATTCTCATAATATAAACTAAAATTATAATAAATTTGGAGGACCAGTTTTATTTTACACAAATATTTATATAATTTAAAATTTTTAAAACTTGGGGAGGAGGGCTATGACCTCCATTAGCCCCCATTGGTTCCATTATTGATTTCAACAGCATCTTAATTTCAAACCTGTAAGATTACAAAGAAAAAAAATAACTAATCACAAAGCGAATCCCACACCATAGTGATCCCAATGAAATATTTTAAAAAGATTCAGCAAGTTCACTTCAAAAAAATACAAGTCTTGCTGAACTTTTTTTGTAGTACGAATTCTTCAAAATTCAATAGAATTAATTAAACCACCAATATTAATTTTCATACTAAAAGTTGATTGGTGTAAAAAATATTCGCGCCTTTGTACAAGATTATCAAACCGAATGCATAATATTGGTAAGTATTTCATTTGAAAATCAAATAAAACATGCAATTACATTTATTTCTATCCAAATATCATTCATTTTCTAATATAAATTATTATTATCATTTTAGGATTCATCTTTCGCAAAAACACAATTCTTGAATGATTTACAGTTTTTGTCATATTTTGAACTATTGTTAGTCAAATCTTAAATTTTAATTATGTTGGTATAATTTTTTTAACTTTTTTCAAATTAAAATGGTATAATCTTTTAATTTATTTTAATAATGTAAGCACCGTGCGTAGTATGGATATTCACACTAGTTGTCCTTGTATGACCGAGCCTGAGAGTTTGAGCATGTTTTGGTTGAATGTTATAATTCAAAATTTGGGGTTTGGAGGGAATAGGTTATATCCATTGTAATCAAAATTCAAACAAATGTGGGAATAAGCCTGGTTGTCACAACGAACTATATAAAGTGAATTTTTTTATTTATTTGCACAATGCTACCTTATTTTTACATGCATCAGAATGGATTGATTACAAGTTGCATTTGCTTGCCTTTTGTTAGAATTTTGGCTAACTAACAAATTATACTAATTGTAGAAAAGTAAGTTTGTAATCATTTTCAATTTTTGAAAAGTTTGAAAGTTTGGATAATAATAACAACAAATCTTTCTAGTTACATGTAGAATATCAATTGTTTCTATATCACAATTTTTATAGTTTAACACTTATGAATATAATAAGATAAAATTATTATTTTATAATACGATAAAATTTTATTATTTTCTAAGGTTATGTGAAAGGTCAATATATTTTTCACAGAATATTTTAAAATATATAAGTACAAAAGAATATTAAATTATACATATAATCATGTATTATACAAGTATGTTACGAGTACTTACTAACTAATGTACTAAATTTTAATCATTTATAAAATATTTTATTCTTATTTCAAATAAGCTTCCTAGTATTGATTTGGTATAAGCCATAAAGGATTCAGTTATTTGAGTCAGCTACTTCTGTGTTAATGTTGACTGTGGTTAACAAACTCAATGATTTAGTCCGTCTACTTTAGGTTAGTGGGAAAATGGGTCGCAGTTGGCTGGAATAAAATTGTAATAAACCCGTTTTTCAATAAAAAAAAAATGAACTATTTATGACTTTCCTTCATTATAAAAATAGAGTACCCATTTTCCTAAAAAAAATTATTTATCGGATAAAATAAAAATAAACCCATTTTTCAATAACATCCTAACTCTTTATGCCTTTCCTCTATTATAAGAACCGTGTACCCATTTTGTCATAAATAAATTTATTTATGGAATAAAAAAATTATTTATCAAAAATATAAAAATGAACCCGTTTCTCAATAAAATATCAGCTCTTTATGGCTTTACTCCCTTATAAGAAAAGAGTATCCATTTTGCCATAAATAAATTTATTTATCGGATAAAATAAAAATAAACTCTTTTTTCAATAAAAAACCAGTTCTTTATGACATTCTTCCATTATAAGAATATAGTACCCATTTTTCTAAAAAAAATATTATTTACCGAATAAAATAAAAATGAACCCGTTTTTCAATAAAATATCAACTCTTTATAGTTTTCCTCTATTATAAGAACAGAGTACCCATTTTTTCATAAATAAATTTATTTATCGAATGAAAAAAAATATTTTTTAATAAAACATCAATTTTTTATGGCTTTCCTCCATTTACTACAACAAAAAAGGGTATTAGTGACAACAACTTTAGCAAGAAGTAGAAAACTTGACACTATTAAGAGGCTTATAGCAAGGAAAAGGACAATGCCTCACCAAAAATTGGCGCCATCACATACTCTGCGAGGGCAAAGACTTTTCTCGCTTAAAATTCTCACCAAAATGAGTGCGGGAAAGTTTCCCTCCAAATACTGATTCTAGTGGGCCAAAGTTTATGTTATTGGTGAGAAATTATGGGTGCTCTTTTGTGAAAATTTCAAAATTTTGCTCCCTTTCAATTTTTACCAGAGCTGCGCATTGAAAATTTTTTAACCATTCCAGGCACAGCACTTGTTAAGCGCAGCACCACATGAATTCCAAGCCTTCTATACTTGCAAGGCTACTTTCCCAAATATATTGTTCTCAATCAGAGCCTTCGAAAGTTCAATCGCAACCTCCCCTGCACCTTTCTCCTTCTATCTCTCTTTCCCTCTCTATCAATTTTCAGTTTTCCGTAGACATATGGTTCCCCTCTTCCTCTCTAGCATCCAGATCTGAATTTATACAATCATGGACACACTTTAAAGACCCTTCCGATGCAATGGCAGACTTCAAGAAAAAGCGATGGTGTAGGTTTTTTAAGCAGATATGTTATTTTCATCTCTGTTTTGTCAATTGCCTTTTTCTTGCATTTTTGGTCAATTTAACAATCGCAAGATAAACTTTTTAAAATTGTAGGCTTCTACTTTAGTGGATTAGAGTGAATGGGCATCTCAGTTGGAGTAGAGAAAGGGGTCTTACTGGAAGGCAAAGTGAAAATGGCCCGTCAAAATTTCAGATCTGAGATTTCAGGTAGTCTCCAACATATTTTCATCCTAGAATTCTTCCTTCCACGATTTGATTTTCCCCTGCTTTGTCGTATTGTTCAATCTCCTCTCTTTACCACTCTCACTTCCATTCCTCCGTACCTCTCATTGCCCAGCCCTAATTGTCCCCTTTTGTTGTCCCAAACCCCCTATATCTTACACAATTTTTGAATGCTAAACACTGATTATGACATGTTTTAATATTTAAGCCTTATTTTTTCGGTGACTTAACTGAAATTTTGGATGATTTTCTACTCCGGTTGGTGATTAGGATTGATGGTGTAGGTGATTTTGCTTGTCTTTGGACTGGTTTGTGGTGGTTCATCATTATCTATTGTTTTGTGTTTCGTTGTTGTAGGACCATTCGTGAAGCATATTTTTTCCCTTCCTTTGGACTAATTCTAATGCTTTCATTGCGTTGCATGTGAT